>NC_056728.1:993322833-993470333 GCF_019279795.1 Protopterus annectens
TCAGACTCTAAGCCGGTCATGAGCGGTGTCCCACAGGGCTCAGTCCTGGGCCCCTCTTGTTCGGCATTTATTTTTCTGAAGTGCAGGCAAACATAGGGGGATTGTGGCTGACAAAATTTGCAGATGACTGCAAACTGGGCACCATAATTGACACTCCATCAAACACAGACATCCTCCAGAGAGGTCTCATAGAAATGGATAACTGGTGCCAGAGCCATGGCCTTAAGCTAAATGCCAAAAATGTATAGTCATACCCTTTGGGAAAAACAAGGTAACCCCTAATTACCACATAGGTGGTAATCCATTAAACACGGAAGAAGTTATCAGGGACCTGGGGACCCAAGTTGACAGTAACCTCTCTTTTGACACTCACATTGCCAAAGTGGTTAGGAAGACTTTCTACATTGCCCACCTGATCATGAAGGGATTCACATCCAGATCAGGAGAGGTCATTGTACCCCTGTACTCTTCACTTATCAGACCAATGATTGAGTACAACGCCCCATTCGGAATGTACCTTACCCGACACCTGCAGCAGTTGGAAAGACCCCAAACGTTCCTCACCAAAAGGATAAAGGGGTCAAACATATGTCATACGATGCCCGACTGAAGAAACACCAGCTCTATTCAGTTGCATACCGTCTGCTCAGAGGTGATCTGTGCCTGACATACAAGGCCATGTCCAACCCGGAATTAATGGACATATTCCACCTCAAAAAATCCAAATCCACCAGAGCCACGAGAGCAAGAGACTTAAACCTCAACACGGATATAAATAGGACGTGCTGGAGGGACAGATTCATCACCCAGAGACTCCCTACACTATGGAACAGAATCCCAGTCCATGTGAGGCAGAGCCCCTCACTGACTCTGTTCAAGAGAAATCTTGACGAGTGGATGGGAGATCGTAGGTTTACCCCGGGAATCATCTCTGTGTCACTGCTGGACAGAGGCACAGCAAACTAATGGGTATAGTATTCTCATCCTAAGGGGTGGTGAAAGCCACACACACTCTGGCTAGGCTTATAAATGCCCTAGGGCAGATAGCCTAGTATGAACCTATGAACCTATGAAACTATAAATTAGATGTGCTGGTATGTGGAGCATGCATGTCAATTTGCAATAGGTTGAGTGTGAAGTGAATTTTTGTGCAATGTAGATTTTATATATATATATATATATATATATATATATATATATATATGTGTGTGTGTGTGTGTGTGTGTGTGTGTGTGTGTGTGTGTGTGTGTGTGTGTGTGTGTGTGTGTGTATATATATATATATATATATATATATATATATATATATATATATATACAGAGATGGATATTAGCACTAATAAACCAAGTTAATTGGAATTGTAAGGCATTCCTCATAGTTACCTGGACAGGGTAAGCATTATTTTAAAAAAGCTGCTTTCCCTTAATCCATGCAAGCAGTCATGTTGCTAAAAGTATGCTCACTCTTTCATTTGCACCATGAGTGTAGTAGGTACAGCAGCTATAAGCTGTCCACAAAATGGATTACTAAATGCATAGCATCTCAAGAACCAGATTATTTGGATTCACCTGTATATCATAATGTGGATCTGTAACACACTTATTCTCAAGAACCAGATTATTAGGGTCATCTCTATATACACCTATAGACAGATAGATATATAAATACATATAAAGACAGACAGACATGCAGACAACATATATGGGATGGTGGCAAATGGAGATAGTTGAAGTGATAAAGTGACATCTGCCCCCTAGTGGAGATGTCAGAAAACATACCCATGCTTCTTAGGGAGGAGGTTGCAAGACAGCCATTACTTTTGTAATGCTGCATTATATCCCTGCAGTCTAATCTCAAACACAAAAACAAAGGATGCTTAATACAGTTAATAAAATCATGACCCCCTTCACCCAAATGAATGGAGCAGCAGAATCCTACATGTGGTCCAGCCTATTGTTTGGTGCATCAGAATCATATTGACTGCTAGCAATTCAGTATGTCTCAGGGAAGAAAAATCACTACCATAAGAAAAAGATTCAGGGCTTACCAGAAGTGTGCATAACTAAAGGGAGCACTCAAGAGATAAGAAAGCAAGAAAGAAAGAAAGGAAGGTAGAAGAAAAAGCAGAAATGAAGGAGTTAGAGCAGCAGTTAAAGCCTTGAAACAAAATTCAAAGAAATGAGTGAGGTTCTATTTGTAGTGTAGATGGAAACTGCATGTGATATAAAGCATAGCATAATGTATAATCACAGCTCTGTGTTGTATGCAGCAATATGTATTTATATGAAAGTAACATCACAAAAGCATTAGAATAAAATATTACCAGTTTTCCACTATAACAGCAGGGCTTAGAAAGCTACAAAGAGTGTGGACTTATAATAGCAGTGCCACAATAGAAAATGTGTCTTTTATACTAAACATGCTTTCTCCTGATAAAATGCTGCTTCCTGTATTCCACCTAACACTGTGAGCAGACAGAAAGAAACATATATTACATTACTATCAAGCAACACCTTTTAGTATCAAGGTAACAGGAAATGTGCTACTGAAATATGCTTCTTAGGTTAACATCCCTAATTATAGTCATCATGTGAAGAAAGCTAAAGCAAGAAGATAGTTTTCCTTTAATATTTCAATCTAAAATGTCATAATGCACTTCCTAAAAACTGACTGCTCATACTAACACAATGGAATATGTTGTCATACCTGACAGTTTTTACAACTTGAAATAAGAAGTGACTGAGTTAAAAGATCTCGCTGAAGATTTGGAAACCCTTCAGCCTTCTTTATAGAAAAGTGAGAACTGTAAAACACATATATGGGATAACAAATGACCCCCACACCCCTTCAGGCACATGTTATTCTAAAATATATAACTGCACTGAGAGAGCAAACATTCAAGGCTAGAAGGCATGTCTGTGTGAGTCTGTGTGTACGTGTCTGCTTCTGTGTGCATGTTTTGAAAAATATATCTAGCAGCCTTAGAAATGTGAAGCACTAAATCAGATGTGTACAGCTGTGTAGTATGTGACAGATTTTGCATGACATTTCATAGCGTCTTATAACTTACTGCGTGGCAGTTCTAATTCAGAGATAACTGCTGGCCTCTTAAACATCCTGATACTGAAATACCTTCTCATTCTTATCTTCCAGCTGATATCTGTAACTCAAAGCAGAATCCGCAGCGTAAGCCTCAAGGCGCAGCTTATAAACTCATTTCAGGTGGCTCTTCTGATTTCACACCAAGTAACTATCTCATAACAACAGTAAACAGTGAAGAAATAGAAATACAAACTATATATACATAATTTAAATAGTTTTCGTGGAAAACATTCTTTTATATCACTTGTCTGTGGTGAAACGCACTCTTTTTACTGAGCTGTTATTTTTCTAAAGATGACTCCCTGTCAATAGTTGTGTATAATTTCATTTCAGAAATTGAATTGCCATGCAAATACTTTATAACAATATTGCTTTACAAATGAGTCCTGTCAAATATACATAGTGTGCATAGCATAATGAGACAGAACAGACTAAGTGACTAACTGCAGCAAATGACAAAAGAACAAACAGGACTACATGTGAATGGAGTGGACAATGAATCAGTGGATGCCACAGCAGGAAAGAATAAAGAAGTTAACTAGAAATGGGACAAATGATCGTGCATGCACAAATAGACATTTAGATATGTGAAATAACAACACACTGTAACTCAGTAGACAACAGTCCAATTCACTAGTTCAGCGTGTTCTCCCATGTCAGAAACTGGAAGCATTAATGAGATCTCACCACTTTATCATTTTTCATTTCATAGCTGATCTTCTCAGTTGTTGGAAAACCAGACGTGGGCAGTCTGTCACCCATCAGGTTAACTACTGCTCAGACATATTGTTTAATGTTACTTGCAAACTTACTCAAGTTGTCAATAGCATGGCAGTAGATTATAACCTGTTATAGTAAACTGTAAATGTTAAAAAAGGAAAACAACAATCAAAACTTAAACAAATGATAAGCTCCAACATTTGTTTTCCTAAGTGTTTAATACTGATCCAGCTGTGAGCTTATCCCACCACCTTTAGTTCTAAAACCTATACAGACATGAAGAGCTGTATCTCTCTGTGCCACAAACTAAAACCCTAAATTTAAAGCATTTACTGTTTGTTACTGTATCTTTTTGTCTGCTTGAAACAAAAAAAAAAAACAAAAAAATATCCTTGTTATCCCGCCTTTACTGAACTAGAATAGTCCAGTCTGCAGATTTTGCTGATCTCTGGGCTGTGTCATAGTTCCTGTGTTGTCCATATCCTTATTTGGATAAGAGGAAGCTTCTTTGTTCACCAGTGGGAGTGGGGAGCACAGAGCAAGCTATTTGTCCCTAAAGGAGTGATTCCAGCCCAGCAACTTGTAGTTTATTGGCCGTTTTGGGCCACTTCCTAGCTCTTTTCAACCCCCTGCTGTAAAGCCCGCTTTAGCTTGCTTTTGCACTTGTATACGACTCAGCACAGCTCCTCATGGTGTCCTGCAGAGTTCTACAAGCAGCAGAGAGTGAAAGAGTGACTTTCCTTGATTTATAAGTATTTTTCTGGCTTTCTTTTTTTTGACTGCTGTATTTCGGCTGTATTTCGCCTAAAAGCATCTTCATATTACTAAACTAGCTCTGCAAGTTGATCTACTGTATTTGTGTTTGCTTCTGAACTGTTTGCACTTTAAAAAGTTTGTTTTCTGCTTAATTTAACTGTTAGGCTAACACACTCAAGTGTGCTAGCCGATTTAAAGCATTTACTGTTTGTTACTGTATCTTTTTGTCTGTTTGAAACATAAAAAACAAAACAAACAAAAAAAAAGAATATCCTTGTTTTCCTGCCTTTACTGAACTAGAATAGTCCAGTCTTCAGATTTTGCTGATCTCTGGGCTGTGTCATAGTTCCTGTGTAGTCCATATCCTTATTTGGACAAGAGGAAGCTTCTTTGTTCACCAGTGGGAGTGGGGAGCACTGAGCAGCCTATTTGTCCCTAAAGGAGTGGTTCCAGCCCAGCAACTTCTAGTTTATTGGCCGTTTTGGGCCATTTCCTAGCTCTTTTCAACCCCCTGCTATAAAGCCCGCTTTAGCGCGCTTTTGCGCGAAGTTGCTCATAGAGCAGCATCGGGCAGCACCGGTTAATCAAGTTTAAACTATTTCTGGCTCCGTAAAGTCTGCTCTTCAATTTTTCCCTTAGAACTGCTCTACTTGCAATCTAAACAGTCTATTCTCTATCTGAAAAGCCTAGCACTTGCTCCTAAAGCATTTTTATACAGATAAAGCACTCTTAAACAAAAAGGAAGTACTTCGTTCACCTAAATCCCCTTGAGTACCTATTTCCCTATAGGTCCTTTCTGACTCAGTTACACAGCAATCCTTTACACTATTCTAGCATGTCGAAGGGTCAGTTGCTGGCATCCTCTCCTGTTCAGCTGGTGAATATGGGAATCTTGAGGCAATGTTACAACTGCCTCATGTACACAGACAACCCTCTCCTCCTCCCAACAAATACAAATATATGTGAGAGATGCAACTATATAGCCAAACTGGAGGCTGAGCTCTCTCAACTCAGTACTGGCAAAACCAGTCAGGAGGAGAAGGTAACCACACACACCACAAACCCAGTCTCACATAGACCTATCACAACTGCAAACCAAACACATAAACACACAAAAACATACTCGGAGGCTCTAATTAAAAATCTACCAAAACAACAGAGGCTTCCAAAGCAGACACCCAAGCAACCACTACCTCAAGACATAGCATATGCAACACATAGTTCACAAAGTCAGTGTGCTAAACAGTCACAGCCCTTAAGGCCAAACAACATGCTAGATACACTTATAATAGGTGACTCCATAGTCAAACACACTGACGTCCCGCTCACCAGACTGAACAAGGAAAAGGTTAGAGTAAGCTGCCTGTCGGGTGCTAGAATCCGCCACATAACACAAGCACTCAGGTCACTCCAAAGCAAGTACAAATATGACTCAGTCATTGTCCATGCCGGTGTGAATGACCTGAGACGTACCTCCCTGGACTACATGAAAAGAGACATAGAGGAGCTCTCTGATTATGTAGCCCAGGCCGGTATGACCCTGACCCTGAGCAGCATCTTACCCTCACCAAGAATGATGCCACAGTACAAAGACAAAATTATCAGCTTTAACAATTGGCTTAATTACTGGTGTCATTCTAAGGGGATCCAATATCTGTCTGCTTGGGATGACATGCTTGACAAGCCACTCTGCTTCACAAGGGACGGCTTGCACCTGTCACCCCTGGGCTTCCGGATATTGGCCAAGGCTCTTGCCACCCCCATAGTGCCTTTTTTAGGCAAGGCTAAAAAGACAAACCCACATCCCTAGAAAACACAAGTGAAAAAAAACTAAGGGTAATGCTGCTCAATGCCAGAAGTCTAAACCTCAAGATGCATGCTCTCGAAGCCCTCTTTAGTATGGAGAACATCGATGTCTGTGCAGTGACTGAAACCTGGTTTAAGGCTCCTGAGAGCACCCCAGCACTACCAGGTTATACCTCATATCATGCTTTCCGGCCCCAAAACTTGGGCTGAACCACAAAAGGAGGGGGAGTATCCATATTCATCAAAGATACCCACACCTCCTGGTTAGTGGCAATGCAGAAAGCATCGGAGACCATCCAGGTGCAACTAACCATAGGCAAAACTACCCTACAGTTTGTAGCATGCTACAGACCACCCTCTCAAACTCAGGAACCCCACTCAGCCTTCCTGAAGACACTGGAGAGTATGAATGTCTCTCCAAATACCATCAGATTGGGAGACTTCAACTACCCAAACATAGACTGGGAACATTACTCAAGCCCCAACACCCTAGCCCAAAGGTTCCTAGAATTCATAAACTCAAATGCGATGGAACAACTAGTCACCACTCCTACAAGAGGAGATAATATACTAGACCTGATTATCACAAACATGGGGACAAAATGCTCCACACTGGAAGTATGCCCCTCATTGGTGAGATCAGACCATAAATTAATCTCACTGGAAATCCACATCCCGCCCCCACCCCCTGCGCAAAAGACCACAGAGAAGAATTTCTCAAAAGTCGACTTCACATTTCTTAAGACTGAAGTGGCATCCTTCAAGGCCCCTGGGCCAGTGGAAACCACAACCCACACCACTGAATCCTTTATAAATGCCTTCTACGGACACCTTCAAGAATGCATGGATCATGCAATCCCTAATAAAACCAAGACCCATTCCCACAAAGGCAGGCGTCCTGTCTGGTGGACCCCAGCCATTAACAAACTTTACAACAGGAGGAGGAAGCTACTACATGACAGAGCAAAATCCCTAAAAGGGAAGGCATCTCTGATCAGTACTAGCAAAAAACTACGATCACTCATAAAATCATCCAAGGCCAACTTTGAGAGAAAAATCGCAAAAGGCACAAAAGACAATCACAAGGCCTTCTTTAGCTATGTTAGAAACCTGGGTGGAAACTCCCAGATATGCTCAGAGTTAGTCGAAAATGACACAAAATACACTGAACCCACAGACATTGCCAACATTCTGGCAGAGAGGTTCAGTGCAAATTTCTCTGTCCCCTCCCCCCCAAAAGGAGAAATATCTATCCCAGCAGAGTGTAGCCTCCCTAACATCTCAGATGCCCAGGTGAGAGCCGCCCTCTCCAAAGCTAAAAACACAGCATTAATGGGACCGGACGGTGTCCCGGGCTGCATGCTACATGAACTCCAAGAGGAACTAAACCCACACATAAGGCTGCTGTTTAATCTTAGCCTTACTACCGGATACGTACCCAAAGAGTGGCATACAGCAACGGTGGTCCCACTCCACAAAGGAGGTGCTTCTATGGACCCTGGAAATTACCGCCCCATAAGCTTGATGAGCCTGGTCTGCAAAGCTATGGAAAGGATCATTATGGAACTCATAAACAAAGACATTGGGGACCTACAGACATTGGATTCTACCCAATTTGGCTTTGTCAAGGGCAGATCCTGCCTTTTGAACCTGGTTGACTTTTTTGAAACAGTCACTAAGGCCATTGATGAGGGTAAGGCAGTTCACACAGCCTACCTTGACCTTGAAAAAGCCTTCGACACAATATCCCACTCGGGCATCATAGACAAACTCACCAGCTTAAATGTAAACCCATATGTCATAAGATGGGTTGCAAACTGGCTCAAGGACAGAACCCACAAGGTCAGAATTGCTGGAGCCATGTCAGACTCTAAGCCAGTCACAAGTGGTGTCCCACAGGGCTCAGTCCTGGGACCCCTCTTGTTCGGCATTTATTTTTCCGAGGTGCAAGCAAACATAGGAGGATTGTGGCTGACAAAGTTCACAGATGACTGCAAACTGGGTGCCATAATTGATACTCCAGCGGACACAAGCATCCTTCAGAAAGGCCTCATAGAAATGGATAATTGGTGCCAGAGCCATGGCCTTAAACTGAATGCCAAAAATGTATAGTCATACCCTTTGGGAAAAACAAGGTACCCACAAATTACCACATAGGTGGTAATCCATTAAGTATGGAAGAGGTAATCAGGGACCTAGGGACCCAAGTTGACAGTAACCTCTCATTTGACACTCACATTGCCAAAGTGGTTAGGAAGGCCTTCTATATTGCCCACCTTATCATGAAGGGATTCACATCTAGATCAAGAGAGGTCATTGTGCCCCTATACTCTTCTCTTATCAGGCCCATGATTGAGTACAATGCCCCATTTGGGATGTATCTTACCCAACACCTGCAGCAGTTACAAAAACCCCAAAAGTTCCTCACCAAGAGTATAAAGGGTCTCAAACATATGTCATATGCTCCCCGGCTGAAGAAACTCCAGCTCTATTCAGTCGCATACCGCCTACTCAGAGGTGATCTATGCCTGACGTACAAGGCCATGTCCAATCCGGAATTAATGGACATGCTCCACCTCAGAAAATCCAAATCCATCAGAGCCACGAGAGCAAGAGATTTGAACCTCAACACAGAAATAAATAGGGCATTCTGGAGGGACAGATTCATAACCCAGAGGCTCCCTACACTCTGGAACAGAATCCCAGTCCATGTTAGGCAGAGCCCCTCAGTAACTCTCTTCAAGAGAAATCTTGATGAGTGGATGAAAGATCATAGGTTTACCCTGGGGGTCATCTCTGTGTCACTACTAGACAGAGACACAGTAAACTAAACCCTAAATGGGCGTAGTATTCTCATCCCATGGGGTGGTGAAAGCCACACACACACTCTGGCTAGGGTTATAAATGCCCTAGGGCAGATAGCCTAGTATGAACCTATGAACCTATGAACCTATGATAGGGTTATGTTTTTAAGTGGTAGGTGTTGATGCTATGCAGTTCTTCTACTCAGGTTAAAGACCTGGCTGAGGTGGTTTCTATGTGCAGTCTTTATGTCCTCCCTGGACAACATGGGTTTCAGCTGGAGTCTCTGGTTCCAGACATGCAAGCAGGTGAGCTGGTGATTCACTAAAGTACCCACAGATATGTGTACACTGTGTGTATAAGTGTGAGTGTGCTTGGGGGGGGGGCTATACATGATGTTCTGCATTACACCCATTTCTCACCATTGCTAGGATAGGCACTGACTACCCATGTAGATTAAAGTAAACATTAATAAATAAATAAATAAATGAATAACCCAACGAACATTAAAGAGGTTATAGACATGACCAGATAAATCTTGGTCTCTACCCATAAATACCAGAAAACTTCATTAAAAAAAACTTCCAGTTATGATGACCCAGTAAGAAGAGCAAATGTTTATCCTTTGTTGACCAGTTTAGTCCCAATAGGCTGGTAGCTTCCTTTAAGGGAAGACAAGAGTTAGTATTTATACTACTGAGGAAATTAGACAAGGGACCAGGGAATACCCCCTATTCTTTTTAGTGGGTGCCATGGAATCTTTTACATCCATCCGGGCTACCACCAACACAAGAAGTTGGGACCTTGTTTTGTTGTCTCATCCAAAAGAAAACATATTCAGAAGTGCACAACCCATTTTACTCTACACTGCAGTGTTGGCAATCAAGCTATTGTGGGAGAATAGGACCCACTGCCTTTTTTACCAGATGCGAGTGTTCTACCTGTTGCACCACTGACACTAATGTCAATGAGAACAGGGCAACTAGTTTGCCCCAAACAGGACAATCTAGTGGTAAAGCCAATGAAAGGTGATAGGTATCAATATCTGCAGCACAAGTAAAATGTTAGCTCAACTAGTGGCTGATTGATGGAAGAACAATGCCTTGATAAGGAGGCAGTTATAAAATTATAATACACAGAGAACCATGACAGAGATTGAAACATGTTAGTGTATGCTGGTTTCAGAAAGGATCATAAAGAAAAAAATGATGGGTTCCTATTGAAATGTTGACATTCAAAATGCCAAGTGTCAAGAAGCCGATAAAAAAAGATTGAAAACCTGGAGAAGACCAGATCTTGAAAATTATTCTTCTCCTCACCCCCACACCCCAAATTTATATATATATATATATATATATATATATATATATATATATATATATATATATATATATACCAACTATGAGAGATCAACATTCCTTGGGGAAAAGGGAATATTCCAAGAAATGGCATCACAGACTTGGTATATACAAGTATGATCTTTTGGCCAATCAGTCTCTGCATTTTAGGACTCGATCTAGAGGGCCCCAATATTTCAGATGGTTACTCAAAATTACACTAGCTAAAATGTTTTATGTAACATTAGGGACAAAACTAAGCACTGTGCCTCATAGCCATGATTGGATATAGAAGAAATGGTCTGCACAGGTGTTGCATGCAGATCCCTTTCTCAGGGTGGTCAAAATATTGAAAAATGATAGAATGTTCAAGGAGGCAGAGTAAATCTAAATATAACAAATAACAAAAGTGGCCTTGGATGAAGGCTAACTTTATTTGTTTTAATAAGAGTGTCTGTGTCAGACATGTACTGTTAGAAAATATAGTATTGAGACAGCAATCATGTGTCCCATGATCTCAGATGGTAAAGTAAAAACCGATGAAGAAGGTATTGACTGATTCTGATTAATCAAAACTGCTATCATTGAAGCATATTTCTATGAGATAAATATGCAGCTCAGTTATAGAAGGAAAAGATAATGCTCTACAATTCAGTGTGCATACATATTAATGGCTTTACCCATGCAGAGCATAAAGGCAAAGCCCAAGTGATGAGACAAATTGATCCATAAATAAATTACCGACTCCGTCTCATGGATTATTGCTATTATACAAGTCATTATTTAAGATAAAACACATCTTTACCTGTTCTAAATACTGCCATTGTACAAATGGACTACAGGGTTCTTCTGTGGCATATGCATTGAGGGAATGTCTATAGCTGCAAATGCGTTCAAAGTGTATGCACTGATGCTTACATTGTATATGGTGGTTCATGCTGCCTTTTATTCCGTTGAAGGTTTACCTGTTTAAATGTCATTGCTGTCAATGTAACACCTTCAGGGAGAAACAGCAGTTAAACAGAAGAACAGAACACAGTAATACACAGTGTGACTCATGTCAAGGTTACAGCCAGAAGCCATGCCAAAACTGAGGCTATCGGCTACCAAAGTGATAGTAGTCACAACTATTGCTTTTCTATGTAATATTTTTTTTCTATTTAAGTACTGTTTTAAATGTAACTTCTGTCTGGGCAATAACAACACTTAAATAGAATTTGTAACAGAATAGTGGCAGCTGTGACTATCAGTTTGGTAGACTTTTGCTGTACGGTAACCACAGTGATTTTTCAGCATGGCTGCCAAAGACACTTACATGAATAATGCTGAATTTACAACAGGCACACTGACTGATTTCCAATCAGACTGCATGTTTTAGAACATTACCAAGAGTATTATATCTGTACTACTCAGAAAGCCTGTTGCCTGGCTTCATATGTCCTAATTATATTTCGCAGTTTATACGGAATGTAATTTGCATTATCAGGAGAGAATTCAAAGAGAAGAGTAGTCTGAAACTGTTAATGCTTAGGTTTTTAGAATTTGTACACAGTCTTAATATATTCCACTGTTTATACAGAAGTTATTTGCATTAATAGGAGCGAATTTGAAGAGAAATGTAAACAGAAACTGTTAATGCTTAGGTGCTTTGAAGCAGTACACACCCGATACTGTCTTCCTCTTTATGCTATTAACCTTATGAATCAAAGCATTTAAAGTCACTTTCTGTTTGTATTAGGGATTATAAGCAGTACACAAACTGCTTTTTTCTTTGTGTAATTTATATTGTAACCTCAGTAGTAGTCTGCATTTTCTATGTTTTCAACAACAGCTGATATTGTTTTTAGTAACCCTGCCATCTGTATTATTAGTTGGAATAGTAATTGACATACTGCTCCAGATACGTTGTTTTATTAAGCCTCTGCTTCCTTTCTTCCCTACTTTCCCTGCTTCACTCTGCTACAGGACACTTTGTCTATTCCTCTTAGGTTCATAGGTTCATAGGTTGGTACTAGGCTATTAGCCCTAGGGCCTATACAAGCCTAGCCATAACAATTCCCTGGCTATTTCTTCCCACATTATTTACTTTCCTGGACCCCTGTCTAGCAGGGCGACTCTCTGCTCAACTAATTTTGTTTTGTTCCACTCTTCTCCCTACAGTTGTTCATGCTGCGTTCAACCCTCTGAGTGCATCCCACCCTATTCCAATACAGTCAAAGAAACCTCCCCTATAAGGACATCCAATGCGGGACTCCTGAGGAGCTTGCAAAAGATAGCCTCCCACAAGAATTACTTGAAGTGTATGTACTGTAATTTATCACTACAACTGCTTTTAGTGCTCACATTATAGTAGTGTCTGTGCTTTTCCCCACGCTTGCTAAGCAGCCTACAGCGGTTCTTTTATTTCCCTTAATTCCCCTTTTTACCCACTTCATTTGGCTGTTCTGGTCCCAATAAACTGTAATTCATGTATATTTGCAACTAGGTGGCACTGCCTACCCACTTATATTGTAAAAAACATTTTTTGCCATATTTCTGTGCTCTCCTAAGTAGACCCCCACTCTCATAATATACTTACCCTGCCAGCTTGCTTTGACTAGAGAATTACATTTTTTCTTTTCTCTTCCCACACTCCTCAGCCTAGACTCATCTCTGCTGTTCCTGTAGTCCCATTAAGCTTCCTCGTTCCAGCTACAGCTGGCTGATTGGTTTTCACCAGCCACCTTCTCACCCTCTCTACCCACTCTGTTCGCCCTCCAGGCTCACTCCGCTCCCCTACCCTGCACCCAATTTCCACCCACCCCCACTGATCCTATTTTTATTTCAACCTCAAACCCCTCCCCCTCCCATCCAACCAATCATCTCCATGCTTTACCCCCTCCCCTTTATATCTCCACCTGCCAATTACAACCACTCCAACCCCACCCTTCAAAGTCTCTATTCACATCTAAATTCACTCCTGCTACACACATATATAATCTGCCTAACTCCCTATATACTGCTAATATACACATACACCCCTCTACCATGCCATGTCTTCTACCACAAACTCTTCTCATCCCATCCATCAGCATATTATTCTTACTCCCTTTATACCATGCTACATCCTACTCCTATAACCAACTCCCCCCTCCTTCCTGTCCTACACCCCTATTTCCAACCTCCATCCTCATCTGACTAAAACGCACTTCCACACCATATCCGCCTCTTTAGTTCAGCCCAACACACTCTACTACTTCAGAATAAAAATTTTACCCCATCAATAAAATATCATATACCGAAACTAATACTTCTCTCTCCACAACAATTAAAGACCAAATTAAAATGGCTACTACCTTTCTTTGACTACCTTTGCTTAGCAGGGGACATACACTCAAACCCTGAACCAAATACTTCCTCTAATCCCAATCTACCTGTCTCAAGCACTACAACCAACCATAAATACCTCACACTTTTCACCATTAATGCCCAGTTAAACCACAACCTACCTAACATTGTAGCCATTTCAGAAACTGGGCTAAAACCCCACATCTCCGAATCTGAAATCCTTCCACCTGGATTCCAAGCCCTCAGACATGACCGCTTGAATAGAAAAGATGGTGGGGTAGCCTTAATCTACTCTAATCTACTCTCTATTACTCCCTACCCTAATCTTATTCCTCCATTCAATAATGCAGAACTAGTAATACGCTTACTAAAAATGAATAACCATAAAAGCATTTGTATCATGGCCCTTTACATCCCCCCTGGTAATAATACCACAACACTTGAAGAAATTCTCCTATGGACCTCAACCAATATTAAGCTAGAGACCTTCATACTAGGTGATGTAAACATAGATTGGAATAAAATCAATAACTCTAATCCCACCATATCCATTAATCTATTCAACTTTACCCAACTAACTAACTCCATTACTAGACCAAACAAAACAACCCCTCCAGGTACCACACTAGACTGGATCCTAGTCACCCATCCTAATAAAGTCTTAAACTCAGGCATCCTACCTGACTCTGTAGGGGATCACTTGTCAGCTTTCATCGAGCAACCGAGCAACCCATTTCTCTCCTCACCTACACCAATATATTCACACATGTAACCTTACAAACTTCAACCCCACAACTTTCTCTAACGCCCTAAAACAAACAAACTGGAACTCTTTAAAAACTCTTCCCCTAGACGATGCCATAGAATTTTAACTCAACCTTCTTAAATACCCTCAACTCCCTAGCTCCACCAAGAACAAAAAGAATGAAAACCAATAACGCCCCACAGCTAATTAACCAAAGATACCAAAAGACTCATGCAACAAGGAGATAAATACTGGAAACTATACCATAAAAACAAGCAGCCAGAAACTCTTCTTACATATAAACAACTCTGCAACCTTGTTAGAAAACAAATTATCACAGACAAAAAAATCCTTCTGTATTATACTTCAGTCTAACCACTCCAGAAACCCTAAACAATTCTGGAATTCCATTAACTCACTTCTCAACCCAGGTACCAAAAACAATCCCTGCCCTGACACCAGTATATCTGATCCAGAAATAGCCTCTCTATTCAACTCCTTCTTTACCAACTCCATAGCAGAACTGACCAAGACCTTCCCAAACAACAACCCTTCCCCTCAAATCATCCTATCTTCCCCAGCCCCTACACTACCCACTACCCCCAATCCTCCTCCCTTATTTGAACTTAAACCCATCTCAACCTTCAATATAAAAACATTGCTCACTAAACTAAAACCATGCTCCAGGGCCCCTGACAATATCCCATCTCTCTTCCTAAAAATCGCCACAGATGGAATCTCTCTCCCCATCAGCATCCTGATCAATAGATCCATACAGGAATCTTATGTGCCCAAACTGTGGCATGCAGCCTTTATTCTACCTCTCCATAAAGGAGGCAAAAATAATAGTATCTCTAACTACTGCCCCATAGCTTTCCTGTCCCCAATCTCAAAACTTCTGGAAAAATGCATCCACCTTCAGCTTATGCCTTTCTTAACCAAACACCAGCTAATCACTCCAACCCAACATGGCTTCTGACCTGGCCATAATACTATCACTACCCTTCTCTCCTTCTTAGATACAATAAATCTTGCCCAAGATTCTGGAAAAATAGTATCAACAGTTCTACTAGATCTCTCCAAGGCATTCAATACCGTCTCCCACACCCATCTCCTGAACCATCTTTCTAACCATAATCTCTCTCAGAATACCTTATCCTGGTTCTCAAGCTACCTCTCTGACAGATCTCAAGCTGTGAAATGGGGAAAAGGCACCTCAACTTTCCTTCCTACCCCTACTGGTGTACCCCAGGGATCCATACTCTGTCCAATGCTGTTTAACATCTTTATCAATGATTTCCACACAGCCATACCCAACACCAAAATCATACAGTCTGCTCCACCTCTAACCTCCCTGAGCTCCAAACTATGACTCAGACTGCCGTCTCTGCCACTGAGAACTGGATGCTTCAAAACCACCTCTCTCTAAATGCCAACAAATCCAAAATACTACTATTCTCTCCTTCAAAAGCCTTCCCTCTTGATAAAAACTCATTCCAAATATTAGCCATAACAACTCTACTATAGAGGTTGTTCCCTTCGCTAAACTACTTGGGGTAACTATTGATGAACACCTAAAATTTGATACTCACATCCAGCAAAACATTAAGAAAACACATATAAAACATGGCATGCTATACAGAAACATTCACTTTCTCTCTTCTACAAGACAAACTCTTGCACCAGCTATCTACTTCCCTCACTAATGTATGGCGCTCCTCTACTAACAAACCTGTCTTCCTCTTTCTCCTCCAAACTGGAAGTCTGTTATAATAAAATTTCTAAATTTGCCACCAAAGCCAAATACTCCTCCTATCATTGCACTGCCCTTCATTTGTTAAATTGGCTCGAACTCAACAACTACCTAGACTTCCTCCAAATTACTAAAGCCCACAGGCTAATATTTCAACCTACTAATTGCCCTGCACTAACCAACATCCTTCAACCTTACACCACTCAGAGAACTCTAAGATCTACTTGCCAAAACCTAATCACTGTCCACAAACCCAGCCATCCTGCTGGTCAGCTTCTATTATCCTTTTCCTTAGCCAAAAATGGAATTCTCTTCCTTACTCACTAAGGACGTTTGAAAATTTTGATAATGTTAAAACTCAGCTACTTTCCTACCTTTCCTCTTATTGGAAATGCAACTGTACTCTCCCCACCTAGCCTACTAATCACCCTACTCCATCCTGAATTATTAAACTCCTGACTAACTCTGAATACAAGCTAATCTAACATAAATGTACATACTGTAAATAGCTCATTCCACCTTTCCTCTCTACTTCAACTAAGTCATTACTCTCTCTTTCAATGAAGTCACTACTGCCATCTTAAATATTTAAATGCTTTGTAACCAAAGAATTATTCCTGTTATCTAACATGAAATGTAATTGTACTTGTAAATGTGTTTTCTTTACTATGATTGAATCTGTAACTTAACTATGTAATGCAAAGCTTTTCTTCCCGGGCCTCCACTGAAAACTGACTCCCTGAGCCCAGTGGACCTCCCAGGTCATCAAACTGGAAATAAATAAATAAATTTAATGAGAAGCTTCAGTCTAGACTAAGTAAGCACACTGCTCTGTTTAACCCAAGTAGACACACATGCTAAATGGTACACTACTATGCTTTGCTGCATAAAGCTAATAAAGAAAATATCCTAAAGGTGACATGGCCACCTTCCCATAAAATGGATCTTGATGCAGTAATTCAATGGGTAAACATCTTTTTCTTCTGTGTGGTGTAAGAGGGGAAGCATTCTTATAAAAGTACTCCAGGCCAAAAAAGAAAAAGAACCACCCATCTTGTCTTTTTCGATAAGTTAAAGACAAGTTTTGGATTAAAATACAAATGAAAGACTCACAGTAGTGGAAAGGTAACAGACTGGATGAATTCTCAGGAGAAATGAGCCAGGCAGATACATTTACAACACTCTTCATACACTGACCTGAAAAGGCCTCAGATGGCATGGATTTGTTCTTCTTATCTCCCTGTGTTACTCTCATGAATTAACATGGACCTGTTTTATGCCTCTTTTTCAGAAAGGGCTAGCAGTCTTTTGTTGCCTATAATATTTGAGTCAGGTATTAGTTATCTACACTACAGCTTATTTTATTATAGATACATTGGCTAGGCTGACTGAAATAACATAGCTGGAGTTGCAGTCAATGCTTGTAAACTGTGCATGCTGTATCTAAAACGTTCATAACCCTGATGTGGTGCTGTCCTTTGCTGGCAATGGGGTTCAGCAGAAAGCTGAGCAATGAGGATAGGTGCTTTTCCCTGAAGCTATGAGCTCTTTTCATGTTAGGTGCTTTTTTCACATCTCATACTTTCATCTTTACTTATACATTTTTTAAAGAGTAGTCTCATTATATCATTGTTGGCCAGTGGTAACAGCCCTGCAGAATGTCAGCTTTCATTCAGATCATTTAGAGAGGATTATTTTAAATGCATTCATGTCTCTTCAAAGTGATTGGTGGGGATAAGGGGTCCAAATTCATATCTGATTATCTGGTGTTGCCTGTGATTGTTAGTTATTGCCATAACTAACATGAGTCATTTCTTGTCCTTTTGCAGTTGGAGGTTGATATATATATATATATATATATATGGGATAAGCATTAAATGAAAGGAAACACTATCTCACACATGCCACACAGACACATGCTAATGCGTTTGTCCATTATTGCTGTTAGTTTGTAAACTGACTTGATTATCTTACATTTTTTTGCTGGGAAAAAAACATCAGAGTAAGCAAAAGAACCAAAAGAAAGAAAAAGGATGGCACTGTGCTTTCAATCCACTCAAAACCAAAGAAATGCCACAGTGTGAAAAGTGCGCCAAACTCCAATCCACATTAAGCATTGAAAAAAAGCAAGGACCAAGTGGAAGCATCAAGCATAAAAAAATCCACACAAGAGTCTACTTTTTTAAATGCTTAGTGTGGATTTTGGTACACTTTTTACACTTTGGTGTTTCTTTGGTTGTTATATTTTTTTTATTAGACAATTAGCTAGACCTAGGTTGTGAAGAGCCTCAGTTTACCCAGGATAATACTTTATGCCCCTTTGGAGTAACGCTTAATCATGAGAGCCACGGCTATTGATATGGTCAGTCCATAAGATCTCATTGAGTTGGTGACCCATGCTTTGCTCCTATCTGTTCCCACTGTGAAGCCTTTCTCCTAGTTAAGCTGGTTAGGACCTGGCATGGTTTCCATTTTGGTCACTTTTCATAGCTTTTTTTCCCTAGTCAGGCTGGTTACAACCTTGTAGGATTTCCATTTTGATTCCATTGTGTAGCTGTTTTGGAAGAGAAATTGGCTGTGACATGGAGGAAGTTTTCATTTTAGTTGTACTCTATAGCCTTTCTTCCAGTTAAGCTAGCTATGATCTAGTAGGATTTCCCTTTGGCTCTGATGTGTAGCTTTTCTCACAGTTAAATTGTCTACAGCATGGTGTGGTTTCCATTTTGATCCCAGTGTGTAGTTTTCTCCCGGTTAAGACAGGTACAAACTGGTGGTGCTGCTCAGTCCTACTTGTAGTTGGAGCACCACTCTATCTGCATATTGATCAGTTCTCTCTTTGCTATAATCAATGATATTATCTGAAAAGATGATGTGGGTTTTTTGAGTATTTCTTTGCTGGAAAGTACATCACCTTTTTCCCATACCAGCTGTCTTAGTAGCCCTGAAAGTAACTTGTTATTATTGCACCAGGGTCTTCACTAAGTTAAACAGTTTAATTAATTTTTGACAATTGTTGGTTATGTTTCATACAGTTCATTGCTCATTTATTTGGATATGTTTTTTTTATTATGGTCCACATCTGATGAAGAGTCAACCAATGGAATTTTCAGTACTGTGTTCAGGATATAGAAAACAGTAGGAGCTCTTGTTTTAAATGCAATACATATCTCCTCTGAGAGAAGCTTGAATTGATGCTTATGTGAATAAACAGCCTGAGATAGTATGTGGTCATTCCCATAAAGGGACATATGAGGACCCATTTCCTGAATGCTAATGGACTTTGTAGCTTTATTAAAAGAGCAGCTAAATGAAATGATTATGGATATTGACTGTGGACATTATTCTGCTCCTAGAAACAGTTTTATCACCATCCAAACATGCTACGCCCTCCAGGCAGGGATTTACCAGTATCAGCTCCTTCATGTGGAAGAGAGGCAAACAAAGAGAGGTGGCTATCCTGACTGAAGATCACAAAACCAATCAGATGGGAAGAGCTGGCTGGCAGGGGTCAGCAATGGATATTAATACTAAAGCCATATATATATATATATATATATATATATATATATATATATATATATATATATATATATATATATATAATGGGACAGTTAGCCTGTGCATACTCTGCAGCATGAGTGATATCTTATGACAGTGAGTGTCTATCAATAACTTGGCTGCATAGTCCTGCACCTGCTACAGATGCCTGCAGTACACCAGGAATCCCCAAGTCAAGGGCTTTACACTAATTCAAGCACAAGGAGACCAATATGCAAACTATTACCTTAGGTTCCTCAGGTGGGATTAGGCACATAACAGTCGGTGTTTTGTTCCATGTTTCGTTCCGTGTATCGGTTTTCCTTTTTATTTCACTTTCGGTTGTACACTGCTGGTTCGGTATGAGCATACGGTTTGAATATCCTGAGAGTCATCCTTATATCCGTCGATACCTGCAACATGTGGGTTCATCCCACCAATTGCTGTTCCTCAGTGAGTAATTATGTGCATATCACCTGTGCATCTACTCCATTCGGAAATTACACGTCGTAACTGGGGTATGGTTGGATTCCTCACCTGGGCGTTGGCTATTTGCCCTACCTTCGTGGAGATGGTCTGTATTGTGTTATGTTATGTGTAACTGCAGCCGCTATGTGTGGCGACAGGTATATTTCGCAGTGATGTTAGCCGTGGATTGTGTGTGTAGGGTATAGTATTTGGTTCGACATGTGGGTGTCCCTGTCCTGATGACGTCTGTTGATGGCGTATTGCATTCGGATGTGTAACATGGCTGTTGTATTCCTTTAAACAACGCATGCAAGTATGCATCCGCCTTTGATTGTGTTTCCCACGTGAGATGTTGCGGTTATGCAGATGTCATTGACTGCCTGTATGTTTGTGCTGCTATTACGGTTTGTATTCCTTTAATATGTACGGTGGGGGATATCGGTGGTTGTAGGTGATGGATACGGGTTGTGGGCCTTGCATCTCTACATACACAGTATAGTTGTCTGTGTGCTCCATCCCTACCTGGAGAGTTGACAGTTAATTGCCTGTTGGTATGGGATTGTAGGTTGTGTTGTTGTCATGTGGTGTCAGTATCGCCTGCGGGTGTGCTTGATGCATGTATTCCTCCGTCACATCTGTGGTATATCAGCAGTTGTTTGTACGTGACGACTATCCCTTGTCATTCTGTCCCAGATATTTACAGTCATTGTGGTCCTGTTGTTGGGATGGCCTGTTTGCCAGTGGTTGCCACCTATTCAGATGGGGATTGCTTGTTTGACACCTGTAGAACACACAGCGGTGTTTACGGCCGATACGTGGCCACGGTCAGTACTGGGGTAGCACATACGTATTTCCGCGGTACATACCTATTGCTGTGTGACTTTGCCAACGTATCGTTTTGCAATTAACATATCGGTGTCATACATATGGGCATGAGTATTACATACGTCCTTTCCATTTCCTGTGGGGTATATTCCTGTGCTACAATCTGGGACATTGTCACTTTGTATCGTTCTACGTCACAACACGCCTAGCCAGGGTGGGGCTCTCACTACTACTTTGGGACTACTGGTGTACATATGCCTGTGGCTAGTGTACCATATGCCTACACATATTATTCCACTCTGCCTCTAACATGGCACCAACATACACATGTTACGGAGACACACACATTACACTCACACAGCAACACACACGGCACCCTCACCGCACACGTACACATACTACGGCACTCACGGGGATGGTTGCACACAGTACCTGCATGGGCCGCGACACCGGCGGCGGTGTCTACCTCTCCCCTCATATCATCATACTATTACCCGCGCATGTACTGTTACAGTACTGTGGTCTGGCGATCTTTCCACCTCGCGGTTATGCATTTCGGTATGTTGGCCGTTCCATGGTTGGCGGTATCCTCTTCTGTTGAACCTCCCGGATGCTCAGGTTGTCGTTTCACTATGTATACTATGTACAGATATTGCGTGTTACATCTCAGTCACCTTACATCCCTCTGATTCCCTGTCTTAACTGTAGTACTTATATGTATATGTGTACATATATTTCTATATATGTAATTATATCTATCTACATATATGTATATACACATATATATATATGTTTATATGTATACACCTTGCGGCGAACGTGGCAGCATACAGCAATGCCGTCTGCTGTAGGACCCGCGTACTGTTCGGGTGTTGGCGTTCCATGCTCTACTGGCTGTTGGGTGTACAGTGTTTGGGGGCTGCCTATGTTGGAGTCACACATGGGGCCACCCATACGGTACACTTTACAGGTGGTCATGTTTGTGTGCCGTCCATTTCACTGTGTGTGCAGGTAGGGAGGTGTCAGTCCATGGGGCCTACGCTGTCAGAGTATGTGCTATACGTTCCCTCTTTGCCAGGGCATAGGCATATTGGGTACGCCTCCGTCTGCCTACTGGGGCTGGCACAGTGTGTTCCTGGTCCTGAACCCTCTGTGCCTGGACTGGCCTTGGCAGTTGTGGTGGGCTTTGTGGCCCTTCACCATTATGTCCCTGCAGCAGCTGCTTCTGCAGGATCATATTATGTAGCATGGCACATACTATGAATATGTGGGCACATGTGCCTGGAGAGTACTGCAGGGCTCCACCGGATGTATCCAAGCACCGGAATCATGATTTCAGCATCCCAAACACATGCTCTATGATTATTCTGGTTTGTGCGTGTGCCTCATTATGGCGTTCTTGCATGTGTGTGTGTGCATTTCTGATGGGAGTCATCATCCACGGCTCCAGTGCATAGCCAGCATCCCCCATGAGGTGGCCTTGTGGGATGTCCCCCCGGTGAATACCTGGTACAGCTGTGAGGCATGCCAGATATGGGAGTCGTGGTAGCTTCCGGGGCTGCCAGCACACACATCCATGATAATGCCCTGAGCATTGCACGACCTGGCAATTGATGGAGGGGAATCCCTTGCGGTTTATGTAGCGTCTACCCTGCTCCCCAGGTGGTGACTTGATTTGTATGTGCGTACAGTCTATCGCACCCAGTACCTCCGGGTATTGTGCCACATGGTGGAAGTGGTGCATATTGCTAGCCAAATCCTCCTGAGATCTGGGGAAGCATATATGCTCATTGGCATGTGGTAACATGGCATCCAGAAACTGATGTAGTACCCTGGATGCTGATGCCTGTGAGATGCCCATTATATCCCCAGTTGGCCTTTGAAAGGTACCTGTGGCCAGTATTCGCAAGCTTACACATACCTTTGTGTCCACTGGGATGGGTTCCCCTCTGTTGTTTCTTGTTCTCAGGCATGGCCGGCACAGCTCCACTATTTGCTGTAATGTGCCCCTATCCACCCTGTAACGCTCTACTATCTCCAGGTCTTGTAGCCCCTGGTAGGTTACCCTTGGTCTGAACACTCTCCTTCTCCTCCGAGGCCTACGGTAGTTGTCGGTACCCTCCTCCACAACACCGTCTGTCTCTAACACATGCTGATGGATCACGGCCACGGCAGCACCCAACATGTACATTTTAAAAATTCCCCGTGTGTTTACACCTATGGTGCGGCGTTTGGGAATACACGGCTGTGTGTTGTGTGTATTCACACTTTATACTATTGTGCTGTGCACCCTGTGATGTCATAGGGTGTGTCTGTACGGCCATATCTGGGGGTTATCTTCCGTGTTTTACCATTGGCACTGCAATGCTGTTGCCTTTGGTGTTGCATTGCTCTTGCCTGCAATGGATTACCTTTCGACCTTCCCTTACTATTTCTGCATGTTGCACCTACTATTTCCTGGCATGCATCCTGCAGAGCCCTGTCATGTGTAGTTTCTGGAACATGGCATATCGTGCATTTTGTGTGCCACCGCCGTTGTGCTGCCTGTCTGCTTGGCTCTGCTGTGTCAGGTCTTCACTCTTTGCAATCTGCTACCTCCCCTACTTTCTTTGCATTCATATGCCTCCCCTATCCCGTTTTGCAGGTTTCTGCATGCAGAGTTGTCAGCTGCCGCCGATTGGCCTTCGTGGGTTGATTAGTGTTGATTGCTCATTATTACTCCAATTACACTTCTTCTGCATTTCCTCATATTCTCAACATCACCTTCCTGTTTCCGATGTTGTTTGTGGGGCAAGCGTCACATGACTGGGTTAAGGGAACGTAGTCATCCTCATGCACATGCACCTCTGCGCGCATTGTGTGCTCTCAGCTCAACTATCGCCGCACAAGCCAGTCCTGCAGCTGTGATGTGCAATGTACAGCCCAGGTTTGCTGAGCTCCAATGTGCTTCCTCCTACAGTGGCACACTCCTCTGCAGGTGACATGTATTCCCTCTGAGCCACTCCTCAGTGTATTACCGCTGTGCCGTTTGGTACAGCCTTACGCTGGTGGGGGTTTTGCGATTCAGTATTATCTGCCTCATTTGCATGGCATTGACTACTAATTCATAGTTACCACGCCGAACACTGCCGTGAGTCCTTGGCAACCCTTGCACCATGGTTGTGGCTTTCCATGCATACCATGGTGTATTATGGCTGTGAAGCTGCTGTGTATTACGCTGCTGTTTTATAACATTGTCATATTATTTCATTGTTTTGCACCTTCCGCAAACATGTCCTGGGGTTCTGCTGTGAGTTTCTGTGGACATACCATTTATGTTATTTTTTACATGTTGTGCATGTTTTCTTTTGACATTCTCTGTGTATTTCGCCATTGGCATATGGTAACAGTGTGATACCTAAGGCTGACGGTCTTCCGTTACTCCTATGTTATGTTTGGGAAAATGTAAACCGTTTTTTTTTGGTTTACATTGCCGTGGCCTTATGCTACACCTGCGCCACTTCGTGGATCGCTATATGCCTTCATTTGCATGGTGCAACACTGCACATGGGGTGTTTAGCATACCTACGCTGGGGGCGGCGCAGATCCGGCGCACGCCGGTAGTGCACGTGGAATTGGATCGTACCTGAATCGCTCGGCGGACATATTTGGCGTTGTGACGCCTACGCTATGCGTGCGCCTGGCGCAAGGTTGATGAATCCCGGGGCATGTTTTATTTATATATAGGGATGTGTATGGATTGCTAAAGAGAATTTGGATGATCTGATTGAAATTGAGAGGTATGTCAAAATAAGGTAACGTTTGAAGTAAAAATTCTAGGTTGACCCTGTCAAATGCCTTGTGGGCATCTACTACCATTGCATAGATATTAATATTCCTCTGTTTTGCAAAAGATATTAATGCGTCCAATGTTAAAGTGTTGTCGCTGGTCTGTCTTTGTGGTGTGAACCCAAATTGCACTGGAGAAATTATTTTCTCTATCAAGTTTTTTAATCTATTTGTGAGTATTGAGGTCAGGATCTTTGTATCTATATTTAGTAGGGAGATGGGTCTATAACTATCTGGGTTTTTGGGGTCTGCATGTTTTTTTAGTATGAAAATAGTTTTGGAGGCATTAAAATGAATACCATTTATATTGTTATTTATTATATAGTTCAGCTTAGTATAGTAGCTTAGCAATTGGGGGGGGGTGAAAGTTTTATAAAATTCTGATGTAAGTCCATCTGGTCCTGGGGCCTTATGTGACTTTAAATGTTTAATTGTTCTGCTCATCTCATTGATGGAAATCGGTTCCGTTAGTTTCTTTTGTTGATCTAAATCTAGTTTAGGGAATTTTAATTTTTGAAGGAAATGCTCTCTGTCTTCCTTAGAGGTGTGCAATGTTTGTTCTCCATAGATTTGAAAAAATATTTGTTCCAATACTTTGATAATTTCTTCATTTATTGTGTAGTTTTTGTTCTTGTAATTTATTTCTGATATATTTGAGGTGGTTTTGTGTTGAGAGATGATTCTGGCCAAGGCTCTGGATGTTATTTGGGCTTCCTCTGAGTAATTAGTTAACATTCTTACTTCATAAAATGACAAATTTCTGGTTTCTAACAAATAGAGGTCTCTTTGTAGTTTTAGGAGATCAATTTCAGTCTGGCTATTAGGGTTAGTAAAGTCAACAATTTTGACATTTGACTTTACTGAAATGCTTAGCTCGACATTTTTTTGTGTTCGGTGTTCTGATTTCCGAACATGTTGTTCGGACATCTTAACACCCAAACACAGTGGATTTGCTTATGTGATAGTAAATCCAAATGTCTTATAGGACTACTAGTATATATTGTGGTTTGCACATCAATAAAACATAATCCTGTTTCTTCAGCCTATATTCAGTCTGTCAGCAGCTTATTTTCAGATAAGCACTGCATTATGTACTATGTTTTAACATTTCTTTAAGGCATTTCTTTTTAATTTTAAGCATTTTTTTCAATGACAAAGGATTTAAACTTTTAAAACAATATATACATATATAGGTGTACTTTTCTACAACGAAAATTCACTTTTTTGAAATGGAAAAGTACATCCTCGCTTAAGTGAAAAAAGTGCACTTTAACCAAAGTGCACTTTCGCTTAAGCTCACTAGACCGAACCTACAGCACCACAATGGAGGACATTGAAAAACAGGCTATGTCCTCCACTGTGGTGCGATAGTCACAGACTTTAGGGTTAGGGTACAGATCAAGGTAAGGGGATAGCCCTACTAACTATCCCCTTACCTTAACCTGTGCCCTATCCCTAAAGTCCGTGACTATCGCACCACAGTGGAGGACATAGCCCGATTTGGAATCTCTTCTACTGTCATGCAGTAGTGACGGACTTTAGGGTTAGGGCAAGGGTTAGGTTAAGGGGATAGCTAGTAGGGCTATCCCCTTACCATGACCCGTGCCCTAACCCTAAGGTCCATGACTGCTATCCCGTTTAGTCTAGCAGGTTCGTGAAAGTGCACTTTCGCATTAGTGTGGGTGTGCTTTTGAAGTTTGAAGTAGTGAACTTTCGTTCTTCAAAAGTACACCCATATATATATATATATATATATATATATATATATATATATATATATATATAGTGTGCTAATAAAACTGACATAGATATATAGATATATAGCATGCTAATAAAACTGAAATACATATGTAGATATATAGCGTGCCAATAAAACTGACTGTTGTAGCCTTGTGTCCTTCCTCCCTCCCTTCCAGCTAGTTCAGTAATCCTAACTGCCTAATAGGCAGTATACATTTAATTCAGATCTCTGTGATTAAATTAACTATCAACCAACCCTCTCAGTGCTTTCTGCCTTAGTTTGTTTTGCTAGATGCCCACCTGTTTATTTGCATCTCTCTACATTCCCCTTCATTGCTAATGTATCTCCCTACTCTAATCTGTGCATAGACTGGCTACTAATAAGCAAGTCAATGTGAGGACACACTCCCAACCTTAATAAACTTTGCTGTCTCTTCTCTCCTTCACTTTACATGTAGAGTTTGAATTATTACTTACCCCCTCTGAGGCCTTCACTGATAGATTTCCACTGATTGCCTCTCTGGTTTCACTGGTTTCTCTGCATTCCACCTGGTTTACACCCCTTGTGCTACCCCCCTCCCCCAATACTAAGTCTATATTAGAATCCTGCTGAGCATGGAGCCATCTTTAAATTACTAATCTCCCACCAGGACATAAGTGCTCTTCAGCAATTGACTTCTGCTTGCTGGTAAGCCATTAGACCTCAGGAATTTGTTTAAAGTGCTCAGATTTGTAAAGAAACACTTACATTTTGCTGCCCATTACTCTTTTCTTGGTGGGCTCTGCCCCGCTCCATTCGGCCTCGTTAATGCTTGGGCTCTCTCTACTCCCCTGCCCTTCCCCCAATTTCCTCCTGCCCCCACTACCTCTACATTTATAGTAATCACAACCACACCCACAGCTCAACCTCATAACACCTCCACCAATCACAGCTCCTCAAGTCAGATCACATTACACCACACCAACTTGCTCCACCACAAAATACTCCCAACCACTCTCATTCCCGCTAAGCATTATTACATCACCCCACACTACTTACCCATCCACATATATTACAACCATATAATTCCTATCCAGACCTCGACCTAGAATCAACTTAAACTTTATAACCATGACTATCACACAACTAAATCTAGTCTGCCTTCTCATAATTCTTTATATGTCCACAAGTTATCACTCTAGCAATATCCCTAAACTTAGTAGCACAACACTATATTATGCACTCTCATATACAGACACTGCACATTATAATAATATTTGCCCACAATTGTTCAAGAACCACATAACAGACCAATTCAGAACTAAACACATATGCTCTCATTCCTACTTCAAAAAAACACAATACTTTCTGACACTCATCACCAAACTCCAACATCTGCATCACCATTTTAACACCAGGCTCACCATAAGTGGGGATATCCACCCCAACCCAGGCCAAAATCTATCCTGTCCAGCAGAAACTGCTCCAACACAAATGTCAGAACATAACACCCCCACTATCTTCATACCTGGGCAAATCAACAACAGTAGCAAAACCAACCATCTTTTAATGCTAAATATTTATATTAGAAGTATCAAAATAAAATACCTGAACTCCAGGCCACAATAGCACACTACTCCCCAGACATAGTTGCTTTAACAGAAACTTGGCTGAATAAAAACATAGCTAACTCAGAGGTTCTCCCTACCGGCTACAATATCATTAGACAAGACAGACCACTTCATAAAGGGGGTGGAACTGCCTTACTGTATAAGTCCAACTTAACTGTATGTCAATAAACAAACTCCTACCCCTCGCCCAATAATTGGGACATACTTATCTCACAACTTCCACTTCACCCTAAAAAGGTCATCACCACAATTGTGATCTATATTCCACCTGGTAATACACCTGCTAGCCTTGAAGACTTCTTATCCTGGTGTTCTTCCACATACTCACAAGAAACCCTAATTCTGGGGGATTTCAACCTAGATTGGTTCACCTGTATATCAGAACCACCAAGTAATCTAATAAATCTCCATGGCTACCAGCAGCTAGTCCAAATTCTAACTAGATGTGATAAAAAATCTAAAAGGGAATCCATCCTTGATTGGGTCCTAACTAACAACCCCACATTGTACTCCCACGCAGGCAGTCTCCCAGACAATTTAAGTGACCACAACATAATATATCTTATACATAGTAGAACAAGCATATGCAAAACCACTAACTATAACTCCATTAGAAACACAAAACATTTCTCTCCTGAGGTCCTCAATACTTTACTCTGTAAGTGTGACTGGACCCCCCTAAAAATCCTCCCACTTGACCAGGCTATAGCATATTTCAACAAAACATTTCTACAACACCTAGACACTGTTGCTCCATTGCGCAAAATCAAGGTTAGAACCTCTACAAACTCCTGGCTCAGTAAATAAACCAAACAAATCCTCAAGTCCAGAGACACTGCCTGGCTTTACTATTAAAAAAACAAAGAAATACAAAGCCTAACTAAGTACCAAAAACTGTGCAACCGTGCAAAAAAATGCATTAGGCTGGACAACAAAATCCTACTACATGATATTACAAACTAAATACCAATGCAACCCTCAAAAATTTTGGGAAAATGTAAACCAGCTACTAAAATCCACCCAAAAGGCTACCCCCAAACCAACCACCCCTGACACTAAAGTTCCCATTGAAACAAAATTCAACTCCCACTTTGTGAACTCAATTCTATCCTTAGTATCACAGGACAGTTCCTACCTCACTATCCCCCAACACAAATAACATTAATACAAGCTTTACCCTCAAAACAGTTTCCACCACTTCAATCAAAAGCATGCTCTCCAAACTAAAAAACCTCATCAACAGCAGCCAACCTACTCCCCAGCTATTTCTTGAAACTCACAGCACATGCTATTGCTATTCCAATCTCCACTATCATAAACAGATCAGTTGTTGAAAACTATGTGCCCAAACTCTGAAAAATATCCTATGTTACACCCATACATAAAGGTGGGACCTCCACTGTACTTAATAACTACAAACCCATTGCTTTACACTCTCCCCCCTGACCAAAATCCTAGAAAATGCATCCATACCTAGGTGCTAAAATATTGCCTAGACAGCAACATCCTGTCACCTACTCAACATGGTTTCAGACCTGCCCATAGTATCACTACAGCCCTCCTCTGCTTCACAGACACAGCAAACCATCTCAGAAATGAAGGTCTGCAGGTGTCAACTCTTTTATTGGATATGCCCAAAGCATTTGACACAGTCTCGCATCAAATCCTGCTAAACAAACTAAACCAATATCACCTATCAAATTCCACTCTTACCTGGTTCCAAAGCTACTTAATTGACAGATACCAAGCTGTGAAATGGGAAAATCATCTCTCTCCTCAGCTGCCCATAACTATAGGAGTCCCACAGGGTTCTATCTTAAGACCACTACTATTCACAGTCTTCACAAATGACCTCCATACCTCCACACAGCATGCATCTATCATCCAGTATGCAGATGATACTACCTTAATCTGTGCTGCACAAAACATTCCCACCCTCCTCAAAAAACTCAACTAGTATTCTCTGATGTTGAAAACTACCTTACCAAAGCCCAACTTATCCTCAATCCAAAGAAAACTCAACTTATGATTATAACCAGTTCTAACAAAAACACTGATAGCAGTCAATTCACTATGTACTCCACAAATGCTAGTCCAATCGCTCCAGTGACACAGGCTAAGCTATTGCGAATAACCATAGACTCCCACCTAAAATTTGATAGTCATCTCAACTGAACTATTAAAAAAGTGCATGCCAAACTGGGATCACTCTACCATATCAAACCATTTCTTACCAACAACACAAGATCAGCTATTGCTCACACCCAACTTCTATCAACCCTACTCTATGCATCTCCCATTCTGACTAATCTCAACAAAACAGAACTAAGCAAAATGGAAGCCTGCTAGAACAGAATTACCTGCTTTGCTGCAAATTGCTCATATAGAACTCATCACTGTCCTGCTTTGAGACAGCTCCACTGGCTTGAACTGCCCAATCGCCTAACCTACAATCAGCTCTGCCTCTGTCATTCGATCTATTACCTCCCCAATAAGTGTCCTGCCCTCAAAAACCTAGTCCAACATCACTCAGCCAAAAGGCCCCTTAGATCATCAAGCAAACTACTACTAGAAGTCACCAACAGCTACAATAGCTTGGAGACACACTATATAGTAGTTCAGTGGCTAAAAAATGGAACTCTCTCCTCACTAGCATACAAAACACATCATCCAAAGCCTCCTTTAAAACCTCATTAGGCAACATCTATATATATATATATATATATATATATATATATATATATATATAAAAATGTCCTTAGCTATGAGCAATCATTCATTCCTCATCTCTCTCTCTCTCTCTGTATATATATACATATATATACATATATATATTATATATATATATATATATATATATATATATATATATATATATATATATATATATATACATATATATATATATATATATATATATATATATGCTATACACACACACACACACACACACACACACACACACACACACACAAACACACACAGATGCACACACATCACACAGATATATATATATATATATATATATATATATATATATATATATATATCTACTGTATAAGTTCAAAAATACACTTCTTCGATCTCACACAGTAGACCCTGGGTTACGCAAAAGCGCACTTAATCGAAAATGCACTTTCGCAAAACCTGCTTTAGTGAAAGGGCTACTTCTAATGTTAGTGCAGTAGTTATGGACCTTAGGGTTAGGGCGCAGGTCATGGTAAGGGGATAGCTAGTAGGGCTATCCCCTTACTGTGACCTGTGCCCTAACCTTAAGGACTGTGACTACTGCACTACAGTGGATGATAGCCTGTCCTCCACTGTGGTGCGGTAGTCACGGACCTTAGGGTTTGGGCACAGGTCATGGTAAGGAGATAGCTAGTAGGGCTATCTCCTTACCTTGACCCGCGCCCTAACCCTAAGGCCCGTAACTACTGCACCACAGTGGAGGACATAGCACGTTTTCCTGCTGTCCTCCACTGTGGTGCGATGCGTTCATGGAAGCTGAGTTTGCGAAAGTGCACTTTCGAATAAGTGCACTTTCACATAACTGAGCAGTCTACTGCTCTTTTTCGAATACGTGGTATTCAACAAAGCAGTAGACCCATATACATCTATATATAAAATGTCCTTAGCTATGAGCAATCATTCATTCCTCATCTCTGTCTCTCTCTCTCTCTCTATGTCGCTCTCTCTCTATATATATTATATATATATATATGGTTCCCATTCAGAAGCCTGAAACATCATAAGCCTGAAAATCAAAATCCTGAAACCAAAAGCCTGAAAATTCAGAATCCTGAAAACTCAAAATCCTGAAAGCCCAAAATCCTGAAAGACCAAAATCCTGAAACTCAAAATCCTGAAAACACAAAATAGACATACTGATGTCATTGTGGCTTTGCTATTGTTAGCCCTGTGGTGTTAGGTCATGCGTTGGGGTCAGGTAAGTGTGCGGTTGGTTTTATTTTAGGGTTAGGGGCGGTTTAAGTGAGTTAGGTTAGGGCAGGTTAGGCATGTATGCAATAGTGACAAATATTGGGGTTAGGGCGGTTTAAGTGAGTTAGGTTTAGGGGCGTGGGTCAGGTGAGTGTGCGATAGTGACGGACCTTAGGGTTAGGGTTAGGGTCAGGGTCAGTTGGTAGATATTAGTGTCTTTATAGTGACATATTAGCATTATTTGTGTTTTCAGGATTTTGAGTTTCAGGATTTTGGTCTTTCAGGATTTTGGGCTTTCAGGATTTTGAGTTTTCAGGATTCTGAATTTTCAGGCTTTTGGTTTCAGGATTTTGATTTTCAGGCTTATGATGTTTCAGGCTTCTGAATGGGAACCATATATATATATATATATATATATATATATATATATATTATATACATATATATATATATATATGTGTGTGTGTGTGTGTGTGTGTGTGTATTTAAAATATGGTTTTGCATCCTTAGAGGAGTAAGATGTCTCCCTCCCATAATGAAAAACAGTAGGGGAAAACTGGTACTTGTGTGTAACAAAGTTGCTGGCTGAGAATCCTAAAAAATCAGGAACAAAGAATCATGCACTGTATAAATGTTTAGGTGAGACTTTGAGTAATCAAGCACTTATAATTTGTTTAGAAATCAAAACTTCTTTATTGAAAAACAAATAGATGAGTGCTTTCACCCTTAAAAGAGCTTTATCTGATCTAACTCCAGTTTAAATGATGTGGTATGTATTTGCTTTAACACAGAGATCATTGTTAATTACCTTGAGCTGATGTCATAAATATATGTCATAGGATGTTCATCCAAGCTACAGTAGGTTAAGTCTCATCTCTCATACCTGTTCTGCAGATCTACTCCTATTGGTAGCTAATAGGTTATAGCTTATGCACTGTGTTCCTTTCCTATGTGGCTAGTGCCTAATTGATAAATCTTGTCCCTGGCTATGTGTAAGTATTAGTACATCTTTATATCTGTGATGTGATAAGCAGGTGCTATTTGCTAGGTTTAGATGGTGCAACAAATACTAAAAAATATGTGACAACCAGCCAAATTAAAATCCTAAAATAATACTGTAGTAATCATAGCTGAAGCTAGTCAGGACAATCTGGCTAAACCTGTCACTGTCAGCACCTACCTTATACACTTTATGTCAGGTAGCATAGCACCATTTCCATGACAGGATGATACTTGTCATGGAGGCATGGCTAAAGCAAAACATGATAGATGAGGAAATCACACCCTCAAGATGCATCATCATCAGATCAAATAAGAAAAAGAGAAAAAAAAAGTAATACTGTTCAAAATAATCTAATAGTGTCATCTTCCTCACTCAGTCCCCCTCAGATTAACAATGCAGGACATCTAATCAGCTTCCTTAAACTAAAAAAAGAAATGCACACACTTGGGCATATGTGTTATTATTGTAACCTATGCCATCCTGGCAGTAGTCTCAACAATGGAGAAGAACTCTTTTTTGGGTATCTATGAGCATCACTCAAGAACCAATAATACTAGGAGACCTCGGTATAGAATGGATTACTTTAAACTCTCTCTTCCTCCTCCTTTACAAAGACCATAATAAGCTTATATGGTCACACACAACTCATTGTTACACCTTCTTTCCAAAACTAAACTAGTACTTGGTAGCACTTGGCAATCTTGTTGCTGACTATATCCTTACCATCTGTCCCAACAATGCAATGTAATTTCTTCAGGCTCTTTATCAGCTTCACTTTGTGACCACCACTGTACATTAAATATAAGAAACTATAACTTATGCAAACAGTATTTCTACATACCTTTAATAGATCTTAAATCCTTCTAAAGAGAAATATTTATTAGTAACCTAAAGTTATGTAATAACCTCTTAAAACGCTACATCTAGATGAAGCTGTAATCAAATTCAATAGAATATCTTTAGCTATTCTAAATGAACTTGCTCTTGTCAGAGCCAAAGGAATCAAAAGCAATCCAGTACCTCGACTGACCAAAGAAACAAAACAACTTACAAAAGAAATAGACAAGGCCTGGAGAAATGGTTATAACATAAAGCTCAAGAGTAACCTAAAACACTGTAAGCAGTTCAGAAATACAAAATTAAAATCGATACAAAGATTATTACACAGACTTTCAAAAATCAAAACAAATCAACTCCCAAAGTTTCTGGTCAGCCCTAAATTAATTCCTAAAACATGGCAACGCTGCACAACCCTCGGCATCCATATAGATCCAATACATCCAATCAGGCGGCATACCAAATTAATTCAATCCTCATTTCATACAAACAATAGCATCTGTAACCAGCCCCAGTACTCTCATCTACCAGCCCACCATGTGTCAAGCAGCAAGAACAATAAAAATAAAAAATGCCCTTCAAATGTGAGTCTATATCCTATATTAAGAGTCATCTTCTAAAGATAAAACCATCTACTCTAGCATGAGACAATACACCAGCTGGATATATCAGAATTGCAGCTGACACCCTAGCATATCCAATTTCTAACTTAATGAATAGATCCAGCACTGAATACTATGTTACAAGATTGTGAAAAAAAACATAAATCCTATCTCTACATAAAGGAGTCACCTCCACAACCATCTCAAACTGTAGACCAATAACTAGTGCATTCCCTCCATCCAAAATCATTGAGAAATGTATTCAATCCCTGCAACTCAGTTATGTCACTGAGAATATCTTGCTATCGCAATCTTAACATGGCATTCATCCCCACCACTACTGCCTTTCATAGTTTTATCCATGCAATAAACCTACATAGACATGAAGGCAATCTTGTATTTGCACTATTCCTTAACATATTAAAAGTATGTGATTTGGTATCCAGTCAAAAGTTATTACACATTCTATCTACATTAGCACTCTCAAGACCATCATGCACCTGGTTTCGTAGTTTCTTGTCCAGTAAGTGCCAGGCAGTTAAATGGCAGAATGAATTTTTAGCCTTCCTCACTATATCTGTTTTGTAAGCATGCCTCTATAGTCCAGTGTGCAGATGATTAAACCCTAATCTTTTCTTCCCAAACCTTGGAAAAATTACAAGAAATTATCCAAGAGTCTTTAAATCTCCATAGAAGTATGGCTAACATGCTCTCAATTACTTCTTACCGCCCCCCCCCATTACATTCACTTTATTTACTCCAAAACAATAGTTTGTTCAAAAAGTACTTTTCAACATAACGTCATCACACAGTACAAAGTTGAACTTGTTTCCCACACCAAACTTGTAAACATAATCATAGATGAAAATGAGACATTCAACCTTCACGTAAAACACTTATTTAAAAAACAACAAAGACTCTGCTCCCTCTGTATGAAGAAACCATATCTATCCAAAAATGTTAGAAAGCACATTGCTGCAACCCATCATCTTTACTGCACTTCTTTATGCCACTTCCATTTTCAAAACCTACAATCTATACAGAAAGGAAACTAGAACAGAGCTATGCCACAGTTGCTAGCTTCACATCTAGTTTACACCATATAGAACACAACTGCCTGGCACTGAGATAGAAAAAGTAATCAGAAACACCATAATATCGGGTTTATATCATATGAGCGAATCTCACAAATTGCGAACGCTCATAATATCGGACCTCAAAGTGCTTTTTCTGAGATTGCTGTGCAGTGAAGAATGGGATATTTGCCCTTTCCTCACTGTAGTGCGATATCGGAGTTGGAATATATATTTAGCGGGGGGTGTAGGGGGCGCACAATAGGAAGTTCGATGTCCGGTACGTTTGATATTATCAGAGTTAGTAATTTGTGCGATTCGCTCATATGATATAGACCCCATAATACCTAACATTCGAATAGCTTGTGAATATTCACAATCTCATTACCAAACCAGAAAATTATACCTCTCTAAATGGCATTATCATATGATACTCCACCAAAAAAATTCTGTGCTCTACTGATAAACGCCATCTACTATAGTACCAAACCAAACAACACAACCGGAGATTCAGTGTAGTCGAGTGGAACTCAGTCCCTCTTCTTCTCAGATATATTGAAAATCTGAAATCTTTTAAATGCAAAAACTAGGGTGCCGCTGCCCAGGGTGCAAAGTGTTTGGTGGATGCCAATGTATTTGTGGTGTAGTACTGCCTTTCATTTCCATACTGACATTTCTGAATGCTAATACAGAAATGTGTCCCAATACTGTTTTAAGTAACGACACAGGACTGAAGCACTTCAGAACTTTGTGAGCGGTAGCAAGAAGCTTGCTAAAATGTAGCAATTGGTTTGCTACCATTGTCATTAGTTGTTAAAAGCAGAAAGAAATAGCTTTTCAGTTGTGCAAAAGTATAGATCAATAAGAATGAACAGTGACTACACAGATTTGGCTTGATTCTTATTGGTCCTCTGGTGCAGGAAGAGCTAGTTATGGCTCTGTTTAATCCACAACTTACTAAAAAAAAAAAAAAAAACTTGCAGAATCCTGGTTGCACTCCTGTATTTTTGCCAATTAAACCCCACCTTACAACTCCTCACTACAGGTAGTCTCTTCCAGACTTCCTCCTATTTTTCTTCCCAGTGGACTAAAATCCGTTGTTCACCCTTTCCTTCACACAAGGAGAAAGCAAAACAATTGTAAAACAATTCTTGCTGATGCAAATGTATTATTACAGTTATCATCACATCTTGCCATAACATTACAGAATATTTCTTCACACAGCTGATTTTGTAAGTCTAAAAGTATAGTCTGCATATAGATATCTACTACTATTAACTGAATAATGTAGTGAGAATTCAAATATCTATATTGCAACATGAATGCATCTCTGTATATTGTATGTGAATGTTGATCCTACTGTATGCCTTTTGTGAATCTAAAAGTGAAGTTTGCACATAGATATCTATCACTGCTAATGTATAATGGTGAAAGTGGAACTCTGTTTATTCTATAGCTTCAATTCAGATAAATTACTGTGAGGAGTATACAAGGTGTAACATGAAGGTGCACGGCACCATGGTAGACTGTCTCCGCAGCCATGCTAAATGCTAATGAGGCAGCCCTGGGGAGAGGCATATGTTAATTAGTCATGTGCTCTCCCCCAGAACTGCCTGCAGTAAGGTATTTACACAGTGTACAGTAGCACTGCCACTCTTGGTCACTGGTGGTAGCAAACACTGCCAAAATGCCATCTCCATCCATCATGGTAGAGGTAAGTGCTGGTGAGTTTAGTGGTCAAGTAGTGTTAGATGGTGTGTGAGTTTATGTTTGTGAAGGGCCACATGTGTGCCTGTCTGTGAGGTTGCTATAGGGGTGAGGGGGTAGGTTACCATTGTCTGTTTGTGTGTATTGAATAAATGTAGGAGTGTGTGTGTGTGTGTGTGTGTGTGTGTGTGTGTGTGTGTGTGTGTGTGTGTGTGTGTGTGTGTGTGTGTGTGCATGTGAATGCATATAATGTGCCTTAAGGCACTTAATTAAGAATAAATAAAAGAACATGGACTGGAGAACCACTAGACATCGCAAATACCATACCTAGCTTCCCGTAAAGGTACAAAGAAGAATTCCAAACCTCTGAAATCCCACTACCCATAGAGAATATTAGCTCATTGCACCACCACTAGACACCAAGAATACAATCTAAAAAATAATTAAATAATACCTGAAAAAACTACAGAAAGCAGGAAGAGGCTCCCGTGCACCCTTGAAACAGGAAACATCAGCACTGACCTGCTGTTCTAAATAAGTTAGTGCACCAAGGGTTATTATCATATACAGAGGATCTTGGGCATTATTCTATGCTTGCAACAGTTTGTGAGATAAAAGGTACAGGGACAGGGAACAGAAAACATACCCCTCAACCCCGTAGCATAAGAAGTCAAGACAAAGCCAGATGTAATGGTGGGCAAGATGTACACTCTGGGACAGATTTTAATTATTTCCCCTACAAACTTAGAAAGTGACTAGTATGACAGCTTTTGTACTAGCATGAGCTTATTGAATGGTATGAAGTATGAAACTGTAACGTCTGGCATTAATGACTCACTATAATCATCTATAATTTACCAAGGTATGAAAAATGAGTCATTGGGGATGTTCTTACAACACACAGATGTGTATGGGGTATGTGGTGTGTGTGTGTGTGTGTGTGTGTGTGTGTGTGTGTGTGTGTGTGTGTGTGTGTGTGTGTGTATCTGTGTGTGTGTGTGTGTGTGTGTGTGTGTGTGTGTGTGTGTGTGTGTGTGTGTGTGTGTGTGTTGGAATATGTGCATTGTATGTGAGAAAGTAATTGGGAGGGTGCTTGCGCTGTCACTGTTAACTACCACAGGAAAGTGTGATTTCACACTCTCAATAATGAACAACAAATGAGAGTTATTAAAATTAGCCGATACTGAAGGCTTTCCTCATTGGGGTAATGTATCTCTCAAAACACCAGTACTGCATCATGGAAACAAGTCATTTTTACAACAGCCATTAACGTGAATGGTGCAATTGTTTCTGAATCCCCCGGAATGTTACAGTATGAATGCAACCCTGTACATTTTATGCAAATGTCAATTATATTGTACTCCTTTTGTCTTAACAAAGATGTCTAGCATCTCTGTGTACTGATCTATGTATTTCTATTATTTTATACCATTTGGAGCCTTTTTTTTCTCTGGACCTCTGCTGAAAAGGCATTTTTATTTCTTAGAAGTTAAATGCAATAAATAAATTACTACAGTCCATTAGGTCAGCAGAAAATATAAATAACAGAATCATTGCTCAAATAATAGACATGGTTCCTTGAACTTATTCAATCTTTTGTAGGTCTTCTGCTCAATTTGCTGAATATGCTAAAAGATATAACAATTATAACCATCGAACAATTTAAGAATTCTTCACTTCCAAGTTCTCCATGGTCTGAACTCAGTACAGATTTACATGGTCTTCTGATGTCTGGTGAATAGTCATCGATTACTACAATAGGTAATCCACAACACATGTTTTATATCTGCTTCATCTGTTGTTCCAGTAATGGATGAACTATTTTATTTTCTGGAATTTTTAGAGTACTGATACCAGATGATGACCCTCCTTTTTATATTTAGCAGTTCCATATAATCCCAATAGCTAGGAATCAAGCTCAGCAAGGCACCTCCATGTTAATAGAAAACAAACTGTGATGAACTTTAAGAACAGCTTAGATACAAATAATTCCAATGTGGAAAAACATGCAAATACTTTTAAGAGAATGTAGGTCTAACCTACATAGCAGTCATGGACACAATCTTGCAAGACTGGTATTAAAACGTGTCTTCTAAAATAAAATCCCTTCATATAAAAACACATTTAATCCAGTGATGAAAAATAAGATGAAAAGATATGCTGAAAATGACTGAAAATATGTGCATCACAGTTTGAAAGTGCGTGAGTACACCTGTGCTGTAACAGATTGTTAAAAAAAAGAAAACACTCTACCCTACTGTAGCACAATTAGATTCTGATGATACTTTGTCAGAAGAAGCTACTTATAATCAGAGCGAGTTTAGGACTAATATGTCTGAAAGAATCAAGTCGGCAACTCAGTTAAAAGACTTTCCTATAAGAGATGTGAATGCAGATTTGTCATTTACATAAAACACAAGCAAACTGCAAATGTTTATTTAAAAATGCTGCAAATATTTTGTAAGGTGTCTTATGGTCTTTTGATGTCGATTCACAATTTCTTAGAGGTAGTGTTACATTTCTCTGACACAGTCACAGCAAAGAAAAGAAAACACCACTCCTAAGCATATGTGAATGTGAAGTTCTTGAGTGTTTGTGGAACGTGAGATACAATGTTTACTTAGCAATCTGTGCTAACATTCAAATATATAACTTCTCTGGGTCTCAGCAAGAAAGTTTTTAAGTTTGGCAGCTGAAAAGAGGCAGGAACAAACTAATTATTCACTAAAAAATCTTAAAAAACCTGAGCAGTACAAACTTGTTAGATATTCAGAATTTCATGTCGCCACAAATGTAACCTTGGAAGTTGGATTGGAGCAGTATCTCTCACTTCATCTGCTGCTCATTGAGTACCCAGTAAGATAAGCACAAAATGATATTCTACCAACTTTTTGATTTTATTTTTACACAGCACAGTATTACAGGAAACCAAACAATGATACACTATCTATGGCTGTTCTTATAGCTATAAAGATGCTGTATTTTATATGTTGTGATTGTTTTTCTGTGTCCCATATTTTGCTGTAATCTCATCTGAATTCTGTGGAAACTTTTAACCCTGGGCCTACAGTAAAAATGGAACTTACAGCTGAGTGTTTATAGTTAAATATAGTTGTTGTGACTTTCGGCTTTTCCCAGTTAGGTGTCGCCACAGTGGAACTCCGGTCCGCTAATGATTGGCAGTTGATTTTTACGTACCAAGTTGCCAGCCCTGACGCACAACCTTCAACGAAGGTACGCCCATTCACGCATGTCTCCATGCAGAAGACGCTCTAACTGAGAGTCGAACTGGACAGCTAAATAAACCAAACAATGCACCACATTTTCATTTATACAACAGTAACAATTTGATAGTAGAATATATTCTTTGTACTGAAAAGTGCACTGATAACAGGATAACAAACAGATGTTTACATTTATTATATTTCAGAAGCATTAATGAGTTCTATTAAATCTTTTCATTAACTGTCACTGTAACAGCCTAGCACTCTCACATTCTTCCAAATGTGGAATATATCTGGAATGGCAGAATGGAATGGGATACAGATACAGTGGTACTTACAGCTGAAAAAGATGGACTGTCACCATGAGATGAATACTGTATCAGTACTTTTGCAATAATTTAAATGTTATGATAGTAAATAAACAAAATACAATTAGAAAAAGTAATCAACTTTGGAAAAAAAAACAAAAAAAAAACAAAAGTCCTACACATTGTGGGGTTTTGACGCCCAAACTTTAATAAACTAATTTGCTATACCACAGTCTCAGAGAGATGAAGAGCACTTAGATTATAGCAATAACCCATGCCTGGGTGTGGGTAATGCTGGATTTACTCACGGTTGGTATGGTTTGATCACGAGGGCGAAGCCCGAGTGGCCAAACAAAGCCAACCGTGTGTAAATCCAGCATTACCCACACCAAGAAGTGGGTTATTGTTATTATACAATGACATTATTTAAGAAAAAAAATAATTACTTTTCTTAAATAATGGCATTGTATAATGCCTCCTTGCTGCCCTTCTGCAGCTGTCTGGTATTTTGTGGCAGTTCTGATGTACTGCGCAGGCATATGCCTATGCAGTACATCAGAGGTGTGGGCAAAAGCAATGGAGAAAGCAAGATCTCCGTTGCTTTTTACAAACTGTTTCGCTATATTAAAGGAGTTTAACATAGCGAGACAGTTTTGAAAAAAGCAACGGAGAAAGCAAGATCTCCGTTGCTTTTTACAAACTGTTTCTCTATGTTAAATGGATTTAACATAGCGAGACAGCTTTAAAAAAAGCAACGGAGAATCTCTGTTGCTTTTTTTATAGCTGTCTTGCTATGTTAAACTCATTTAACATAGCGAGACAGTGTTGCTGCAAGAGTTATAGTAATGGAAAAAGTCTGGGCGACCGGACCTTTTGCCATTACTATAACTCGGATTTACAACGTGCACGCTGACCAATCAGCATGCATGTTTTTGAATATTAATTGGAGGTCGTTATATAATATCTAATAAACAACTTTGCTTCACATTTGGGATGAAGAACATTTGTTTTGTAATCTGTGGATGCATAGTCTGTCCAGGGAGAGTTTATCACATATTACAGCATTATATTACATTAGAGCAGACATTATGGCGCAAGTTTGGAAGACAGTTCTTGTGTTTGATCTTTTGACATATCTCTGTCTTGGACATCTTGTAGTCTACCTCTTTGGAATCTCTAAAAGGACTGAAATGTCATACACAGAGCCTGTTTGCCTCTCACAGTTATCATCCAACTCAGCACTCATCCTTTGTAAATTTCTCCTGTTTCCTCTCAGCAGCATGCTTTCTTTTGTTTTTGCAAAAAGTGATCTTGGCTCCACTTGCATCAACAAGTCAGCTGCTTTTATTTATGTCTCAGCACCGGCTCTGTTGAATTGTCACTTATTTCTTTCTTTCAAATTAGAAAGCCTCCAGGTTTGCCTATCATAACACAATCTTCGCCTTCTGCTTCAGTCTCTCTTCTACTTGAAACTTTATTCATGGGACTCAAAATATAAGTAAATACAGGAATTCTGCTTTTCAAAATCCATTAATTGTACAGATGGCAGCCCCACACCTTGCCTTTCAGCATTTCTGTACTCCAACAAAGTAATATCCCAGTCACTGTTATATGATGCCTTCACCAAGTGCTCACTCTTTCATCTGCTATTTCAACTTGATCATTTAAATGTACCTAATTAGTACTCAAAGTAGCATGTTGCAACTCCTATGATTTTCTTCTAAAAGATCCAGTCTTGCACTTGCATACTGTATCTCTGATACAATAACATCAGTAATATCATAAAAAGGCAGCTTTCAGCATACAGACATCACATTAGTTGCATTATCATTCAACGTCTTAACTTCAGGAATTTTTGGTTGTCAGTATATACTGGGAAGAGTGTTTTTCATATGGCAGATCTGTAGTAACATTACATAGTTGTACTGGAGGTAAACAGAACATCAATGTCTCTTTTGAATTACTGCTGTCATACAAATATCACTTTTCATGACTTTATTCATATACACTGAAATTCCTGGTCAGAATAATAATTACTTTGCCCTTCATTTACACTTGGTTATTCCAATATGGAACTCATACATTCTTAAAATTTCATTTCTCAGCTAATTTGGAACTGAGTCTGCTTTGAGCAGCTAAATGCATATCTCATCTTCGAATGAAAACAACCTTTAAGGCCAACTTCATTTATTATTCTAATCTTCAGATCTTTTTCAGTAAACCTCTGTAATGCATTAACATTAAGCTTATTTTATGTCACGGTAACTGTTGTACAAGCCACTTAACTTCCAGTTCTGTTCTCAACAGATCTTCCTTTTACTTTTGCAAACATGAATGTTCTATATGAATGTGATCCGGTTTATGTCATATTTCTGTAAATGTGATAACATCATTTGAAGTCTTGCTGACTCCTTGTACAGAGACCTCTTGAAATATTCTGTAATGTCTTTATGGTCACTCTCAGATTGAGACCCTTTTTCATAAAAATACTGGCAAATGTTCTTACAGCAATACAGAGTCATAAGTTAGTAAATGCCATTGAACAAATGCAGCACATTTCCCATTTTAAAATCACTGCACTAATAGTATTGTGCCTAGCATTTGCTAATAACAGAATAGGCTTATCCAGGTTAAAATTATACACTGGAGGTGTTCTGTTTTGTTAACTGTTGAACATTTCAAAATTCTTATCTTTTTCTTCTCTCCAGTATCAAGCCATGCTTTGTTTCAAAAGTATTCTATATGGTACACTTACTTCTGAAATATTCATAACAAACATGGAAAAATATTGCAATATGTCAAAGAATCTCATAAAGTGCTTAATTATTCCCTGGTGGTAGTAACTTTACAACAGCTTAAATGTTTCATCATTTATTTTTCTAGCTTTCTGAAGTTAAACATGACCAGGTATCGATATTCCATACCTGTGATTTTATACTTACAGTTGTCAGCCTTTAGGTTATACTGTAACTAGCTACTTAATAACTGAATCAATGTTTTCCCATGTTCTTCTGTGGATACACTCCAGACCAGTATGCCATATGTGATGCTAGCAACATAATTAAACCTTCCAATCACCCATGCAACAGTTCTTTGAAACAGTTTAGGTGCTGTTGAAATACTCATGAGAATTCTTAAGAAATCTGTGCCTTCCTATAAGCATATTAAATGTACACAGCTTGGGTATCTTCTCATACAGATTGAGCTAGCAAACTTCTATATTAGGAGCAAATACAAAGAGATGCTTTATTTGTTGTATTTATTTATTCATTTATTTATTTGTTGTCTGGTCATATGGACTATTTTCAGGTTCAGCCCAAGACGTCCAAGATGAGATTAACTTACAAACACAGGAATACTGAAAATGATAGTTAAGTTATCATAAAAGCATTAACAATGTCTGCTCACAGAGATATAAGGAGGCTTCCAAAACATACAGTCATTAAGTAAAAATAATGTATTACAGCAGAGTGAGCTTATGACTGAATACAATATTTACAAAATAGTCAAGAAAGAAAAAATATTTGTGGTAATATTCTTTATAATTAAGGAGTGCAATAAATAGGAAGAGTTTCCATGTCAGAAATTGTATATTCTATAAAAGGTTGAGGTAGGGGAATGGTGATGGAGGTTTGAATGAGGTTACATAATGTGGCCTAGGGTACAGCACTTATATTGTCTTGTTTGACAAAAATGCCAGTCACACATTGTTCAACAGCACAACGTAGGTAATGTTCCATGTCCATAGTCTTCCTCAGGTCATGCAGAGTTATGCATATTCATACTCTGTCAGGTTTAACTAGAGGAGTAATAATATTCACTGTAAGCAGGTTTAGTTTGTTCCTCAGTCACAGTCATTGTCTTCATTCTGTACAATTTACTTTTAACTCCACCTCTCACTGCTACTAGAAATTTCCTCGAAGCATGCAGTACACTTAGTTCTATCAGTTGGTTTGGTAGATATTGTATTAAGGTCTCTCAACTGATGTTTTCTGTTTTGGATGTGGCAAAGGCCTTCAGTAGTGTCCATCATAATGAGATTATAAGAATCATGAGGAAGATCAGGTTGAACAGGTGTATAAGTATTTGGATAAGAAGTTGGTTAGCTGATACAAGTATGACCTCTCACAATGAAACTGGTTATAGGGACACACAAGGGATCTGTGTTGGGCCCCATTTTGTTCACAGTATTTGTGCCAGACCTTTCTTTGGCAAATATACATATCAGTAAGTTTACTGATGACACAAAGGGCCACATTCATTAATGCTTACACTAAATGTACACTTAGTGTATACGATCTGTATTCAAGAACATTCCAACCACATTTTTTGTGCTTTCTAGTCACTCAGAAAGTTTACACTAAGTGTACATATAGTCTTCACTTTGTGGTAACCTTTGTAAATCTCCCTAGATATTTAAGGCTGCAAGAAAAGTAGTAGAAAAACTGAAAATTAAGAGGGAGAAGGTGTGAGTTATGGTCGTGTTTTCTATTCACTCAGAACAGTGTACACTTAATGTATACTTGATATAGGCATCAATTAATCCTAGGGAAGGTTGCATTAATAGTTTCTCAACAACATTTTCAGAATTTTGTTGATGGTCTACATTTTGAGCCAAATAAAAATATGTGGAGTTCAATACAACAAAAGCCAAAGTGATACACTTTGGTGACAAAAACTATTTTATCCATATGCTATACAAAGCACAATCTTAGAGGGGGTTAAGCATCTGGGTATTAAGATAGGTAAAAGATTGCCACTTGAGGTTAACTTACTGGAAGTTGTTAGGAAATGTTAACAGTCTTATCGTAGTTCGTAGTTCATAGGTAAGTACTACAGTAGCTGCCCTTGAGGGCCATTTTAAGTCTTACCAATTTCTCTTTTTGTGCTTGAATTAACCTATCCCATTTGGTTAGTCCTGGGGTAAATTCTCTGAATACCCATCCATAGATCCAAGTTGTGCTTGAATATGGACAGGAATGAACATTATTTTTATGTGGATGGGGAGTTTGTTCCAGAGCAGTGGTATCCTTTGTAAGATACACTTGTCCCTCTAAACCATTCTGTTGATGTTGCAGAACAAGTTTAGATCCCTAGACCAAGTATTTCTGATACAATTTGACTTTCTGATGTGCAGTAAATCCGTGTCAGTTTGGAGATTCCTTGTATGCCAGACCCAGGTCATCTCCTATCAGTCTATAGGATACTGAGAATAATGACAAGGCTTTGTGTTAGTCCATAAAGGACATGCTGTTTAGGCCTTGTATTATTTGGTAAGGTAGCTCTGTGGGTTTTCCTGTTGTTGTATGTGTGTGTGGCTAGATACATGCCAAAGGGGGCATTATACTCAATGACTGGCCTAATGAGAGCTAAGTAAAGAGAGACACACAATCCCTTTGTTTATAAGCTGTGCAATATAGAAGGACTTTCTTACAACAATGGACACATGTTAGTCAAAAGTTAGGTCACTGTGACCTATGTGGGCCTGCACTGGCCTAGTAATCAAGGAGCCTCAATCCTCACCACTAGCACCAGTGAGGAATGTGCACATTGGGAGGATGACAAGTACCCACATAGTAAAGTACAAGTTCCCTTAAGAGCACACAGAGATCACAGTCAATCTGGGGCTGGTTTCTCTCTCTTTATCCAGATCCCCAATAAGACTCTCCACTGGCACAGCTATAGGGTTAAGATCTCAGCCAAGTGGTCAACCAAAACCTCCAGCACCCTCTCTGTCCAGCCAGTGTTTCATGTCCCTACCCAAGTAGCTGACACACACACACACACACACACACACACACACACACACACACACACACACACACACACACACACACACACACACACTTTGAGATTTGATTTATATACAAACAACACAGAAACTCCTGGGGAAGGCTGGCACATGTTTACTAGCTATGCCCCCTTCTGCCCAGACTAAAAGGTAGTTATCACTGCCACCACCCAGCTTTTATCAGCTACTATAAGGCCCTTCCCAAAGGGTGACCAATTCTACTGTGTAATGTTACTATTATCCATATGGTAAGTGTGTCTAAGACTTTTAAGGCTATTTAAGAGTGGCCTATGCAGTGTTGCCAAATACATGTAAGTACTCTCAGAACTTAAATATCTCTAAACAAACCAGTCACAATTAAATGATTTAAATATATTTAATAATAAATAATAAAAGCATGAGACAATATTCAATAACTCAACACAGTGACAACAGAGTTCAGAATCACAGGGAATATTTTAAAACAACATTGCAGGACAGTCTCACATAAATACAGAAAACATCTAAACTGATCTTACTATATTCCTATATATCTCTAAGAGAAACTATGTTCTAAATAACTTACTTACAGAGCAAGGCAAATACAGATGAGAAGTGTTGAAGATGGATCTGTTCAGATACAAGACAAGATACAAAATGCACAGACTCACTCTCTGAGATAGTTCTTAAGTTGCTATCAAACATTTCTGCTGGGTTATCTCAGATTACATCATTCTTTGTCACCTCTGTGTCAAAAATACTTATTTTTCAGAAGTTTGCCTGGAACTGGAAGTCGTAAAACAGTCACACACTATTACCTTTTGAAACCTGTAATTCTTTCTTTTTCCAAATAATAGAAATAATTTCTAGCTGCAGACATTCTGTCTCCTTGCTGTTTTAACTAACTTTAGAGCACATTGTAAAACTCTTTACTGTTCAACTTATTTTCCTAGAGTTTGCAAGGTAATTCTGTATGTCCCAGCTTCTACTATGAAAACATACATTTGCATAGGCATAAAGTCCATATACATTTCTGCTCTTCTCCAGCAGGGTACATTGTGGTTACATTTTTGAAGCTCAACACATAACATACAGATGTTATGTGATCCTATCTCGCCTACATTCAATACTGATGGGCTCGGAGCCGATCCCTCGGCTCCGACTTGGCACGCTATGCTATAGAGCAAGGCCTCTTATTGGCTGAGCTAATTCTTATCCCAGGATGCACCACCACTAATCCCCCAGATCTCGTTTGCCGCTTACAAGCTAAGACGTGGTCTCAACTTGGCTGGGCTAAGTACTGTTTTATTCAGACTTTTCCTGTCAGGAATTTGCTTATTTTGAACCCAAAAGCTGTTTTAACAGCTACTGTTGTGATACGAGTGCGTTTGAATATATTTGTTGAGGAATTTGTGATTTTTCGTTAAGGGAAGGTTTCCCGTTTAAGTTAGAGGGGCCTTCCCCTATTTGCTATTTCTAGCGTGTTATTTGTGTGTCACGTACCCGCTTAAGTTAGAGGGTCTTGACCCTCCTTTTCTGTGTGTTGTGCAACTGTATTACTGCTTAAAAAAAAAAAAAAAAAAAAACTTTATATTTTGAACTTTAAACTGCTAGTTTTTTGTCTATTATTGATATTACTAGTTTAGACATGTCCAAAGAGCATAGACCCTCTGGGTTTAAAAAGTGCGCGAGGTGTGGTTATAAGATGTCCATAACGGACGACCACTCCTCGTGCATTTATTGTTTAGGCGCCAAGCACCTACAAGAGTCATGTAGCGTGTGTCACGCCTTTTCATCAAGAGTCCTCCAGGAGAGGAAGAACAAATTAATTCTAAAAGGCTTGATTAAGCCATCCTTCAATGAGGCTTTATCTTCCTCTTCCTCTTCCTCTCCTTCAAAAAAGAAAAAAGCATCGGCTCTGACCAGGCTGTTGGAACCGACTGCCAAAAAACCTAGGCAGGCTTCTCCATCGGCTCCACGGACTTCGGAGCCGAGGGCGGAACGGTCTGCCTCGATGCCTCCAGTCTCGACCCCTCTGGTTTCGGAGCTGAGGACTGGGGCATCGAGAGGCGGGTCACCTTCATCGGCTCCACTGATATTGGAGCCGATAAGGGTTGCCGGCTCAGACTCTTCCCCTTCTGCGCCGAAGTCCTCATCGGCACCGAGGGAAATTGTTTTGAAATCTCCCTCGGAACCGATAGTAATAGAATCCATTCGGAGCCTGTCCCCTAGTCCTATGGAGCCGATGGAGACATCGGTTCGGACCCGATCGGTGTCATCTAGATCCTCCAAGATGTCTGATTCGGACATCGACAGGGTGCTCCTAAGACTCTTCCAGTCTCCGGTTTTTCAAAAGTTAGTTTCGGCTCCAGCCCATTCGGCTTCGGAGCCGATGGTCCACCCTGCTACCTTGGTTCCTCCTCCAACAGCCTCGGCACCGTTGGAGCCGGTGCTGGTGGAACCGATGGAGGTTTTAGGGTCGGGCCCGACCCTTACTCCAACTCCGGCTCTTGAGTCGGAGTTCGGTACGTGGACTTCTTCTGTTGGCCCTGGGGGGGACGCTTCGGGACTGATGTTTTCGGTCCCAAGCCTTCCTCTCGGTGCGTCGGCTGCGGGAGTGCTGTCTATCGTCGTGGCCATGGAGGTGGGACCCTCCCAGGATTCTGGTGGTCCTGCCTTCAGGGCTATGAGGAGTGCGTTAGCCAAATCATCTTTGGCTACCTCCACGGTCTCCCCAGCTCCTTCCCTGCATACCGAGACTGGGTCTTTGGCAGTCCCCCTGTCCTTAGACAGCGGAGCCCTGGGGCCTGAGGTTACCCCCACTGGGGTTTCCCCCCCTCCTGGAGGTCCTTCTGAAGCTTCTTCGGAAGAACCCCCCAGGAAAAGATCGTGCAAGAGGAAGCACGTTGACTCCCCTGATGAGTCTCTTACATCGGACACTGATCTCGATGATGCCGAGGGGTCCCCTAAGTTGTCCTCAGATGATGTCTCCTTTGCAGACATCCTGGAAGCCCTTAAACAACGAGGCGGCTGGCAATCCAAACCCCCTTCTGCTGATGAGTTGGTGTTCCTTAAGGCCTTCGGGGCTCAGCCCTCCGCCTCCTGGGTGTCTCCGCCCTTCGATGAGCTCTTGGACTTGATCTGTCGAAGGGCGTGGGAACACCCAGACTCTGTGGAACCGGTGCCTGCTCGTCCTAATAAATTCCTCTCAGCACCCCCGGAAAAAGAGTTCCTGACTAAAGGTGTGGCTGTAGATGCCTTGGTGGTGGCATCTGCTACCCAGCAAGATGTAGCAGAGGCTTCAATGTCCGTCCATCCTCCTAATAAGGAGTCTAGGAGCATGGATCGGTACGGTAAGCGCACCCTAAGTTCAGCGGCCTTTACATTAAGGTCCTTGAACTATCTCACGCACTTTACCAGATTTCAGAGGGATCTGATTAAAGAACTTTCCGATACCCTCTTGGGTAACCTGTCTGAGGAGCTGGCCCAGACGGTTGGCTCTCAGCTGGCTACACTGTCGTCCATTTCAAACTCGTCCATGAGGCTCATTTCTTATGCGGCCGAAGGGGCGAGTAGAGCAGCGGGTACAGGCATTGCTCTACGGAGACAAGCCTGGCTCCGCCTGTGTCATTTTGTGGAGGCCTTTAAATCTTCCTTTGCCGATGCCCCCTTTGATGGGTCCTCCTTGTTTGGACCCAAGGTAAAGGACACATTGACCCGCTGCGAGCAAGAAGGTAAGACTCTGACTGCCGTAGGGGCATGATTTTCCACTCCCTTTCGGCCTTACCCCAAGGCTAAAAGAGGAGGGAAAATGTGGTTCCATAGATCTCAGAAGTCTTACCCCTCACAGCAGGACGATCCCCCTTCCAGAGGCAGGGGAGGGGGAAATTCTTCTGGAAGACGCCGTCCCAGAGGCGGCAGAGGCCCTCGCAACACTGGAGACCGCGAGTCTTTTCATGGCTCTTCAGCCTTTCACAGTCCCTGAGGGATTGCCCGACTGTGCAGCTCCGGAGCCAGTTGGGGTAGTTTTTCGAAGCACCTAAAAGCCTGGGAAGGTATCACTCAGGACCGATGGGTGCTTCGAATTATCACCGGAGGTTACACCATCCCTTTCTCTCACTCTCCACCTCAGTCCAAAAAAATCCCGGACCCGCCACCCAGTCAACGGGAAACTGCAGCCTCAGAAGTTTCAAAACTGCTGCAAAAAGGAGTCATCCAACCAGTCCCCACAGACCAGATCAGATTAGGGACTTACTCAAGATTCTTTTTGGTGCCAAAAAAGACCGGGGACTTGAGACCCATTTTGGACCTCAGCATTCTAAACCGTTCAGTCAGAAAGTCCAAGTTCCGAATGGTCACCCTACAAACCATTCTCCCATTGCTGGAGAAAGGTGTTTGGATGTGCTCCATAGATCTCAAGGACGCTTATTACCATATCATGGTACATCAAGCGTCCAGGAGACATCTGCGCTTCAGCCTAGGAGGCAGTCATTTTCAGTTCCGCGCGCTGCCCTTTGGTCTCACCACAGCCCCCAGGGTATTCACCAAGTGTTTGGCGGTCGTGACTGCTCACCTGAGAAGTCTAGGATTCCAGGTGTTTCCGTATCTAGACGACTGGCTCCTAACTGCCATATCCAAGCATCTACTATTGCGGAGCCTACAAGCCACTATATCACTGGGCAATTCCCTTGGAATCACCTTCAATTGGCCAAAGTCTGTGTTGCTGCCATCTCAACGCATAAGATTCATAGGGGTAGAGATAGACTCAAATCGAATGCGGGTCTATCTACCTACAGACAGGATACAAACCATACAGGCTCAAGTTCGAGCCTTGCTTCCCAGATCCAAAGCCCCAGCCAGAATGGTCCGCAACTATTGGGATCCATGTCCGCCATGGTTCTTCTAGTTCCCCTGGCAAGGTTGCACATGAGAATTCTCCAGTGGCTTCTTTCAGCTCAGTGGTCCTTTCAGGAACTCCCTCTCAGTCACCTCATATGGATCACGGAAACCTGCAAACGGGACCTTCGCTGGTGGCTAGTGCCCTCCAATTTGGATCAGGGACGACCCTTTGTTCCACCTCCTCCTGCGGCCACTTTGACCATGGACGCCTCCCAGATGGGGTGGGGGGGCATTCCCTGGGCAGGTCAGTCCAAGGCAAATGGCACCCAGAAGAGACCCTACTTCATATCAACATCCTAGAAATGAGGGCGGTGCTTCTGTCCCTTCAAGCCATTCACGATTACCTCCCTTAGGGCGTGATTGCCGTTCACTCAGACAACATGGCAGTTGTCTGGTACTTGAACAAACAAGGATGGACCAGATCCTATCCTCTTTGCAGAGAGGCCATGAGGGTTTGGAAATGGGCAGTGTCGACCAAACGCTTTCTAGTGGCTACTCATATCCCGGGCAAGTCCAATGTGATAGCCGACAGACTGAGCAGAACCATCCTCTCTCCTCACGAATGGTCTCTGAACATCACAGTTGCAAATCAAATTTTCAGCAAATGGGGAGTTCCGTGTTGCGACCTCTTCGTGACTCCTCTAAATGCGAAGTGCAAAAAGTTCTTCTCCCTCACCCCAGCTCCGGGGAAGAGCCCCATGGACGCACTAGCCCGTCCTTGGCCCACTGGCTTGCTTTATGCCTTCCCTCCAGTTCCTCTCCTTCCCAGAGTAATCCAAAAGGCATCTCTCTTGGGGAGCAAAATGATCTTAGTTGCTCCTTACTGGTCTCGTCAAGTATGGTTCCCCTGTCTTCGGAAGTATGCTCTGGAAGGTCCATGGTTCCTGGATCAGATCCCAGACCTTTTGGTTCATCAGTCGGGTCTATTCCACCAGTCCCTACACACCTTAAAATTGATGGCTTGGCTCCTCCTCTTTCGACTATAGTCAGGAGTCATACATTGGATCCAGAAGTTGTACACATCTTATCTTCGGCCCACAAGTCTGCTACAAAGAAATTGTATTCTAGCAAATGGAAAAGGTTTGCTATTTGGGCTCAACTCCGGGGCCTGGATCCCATCACTATTCCCGTATCAGAAGTACTAAAATTTTTAACTTCTCTTTTCAATCAAGGCTCTTCAGTCTCTACCATCAAGGTTCAATTGGCAGCTATTTCCAATTTTCACGAATCTATAAACCCACCTTTAATGAGCAACAGATTGTGTAAGACCTTCTTGAAAAGTGCTGCGCTTTTAAGACCTCCGATTTCTCATCCTGCTCCTCCATGGGATCTCGATGTGGTGTTACGCACCTTAACTTCCTTCCCCTTCGAACCGGCAGCGACATGTGATTTAAAATTTTTATCGTGGAAGACTGCCTTTCTGGTGGCGATTACTTCTGCCAGAAGGGTTTCAGAGCTTCAAGCTTTGTCTGTAAAACCTCCGTACTTGGTTTTTCACAAAGACAGAGTATCTCTCAGGCCAAATCCTTCCTTTCTCCCTAAAGTTTGTTCCAGTTTCTGCCTACAACAATCATTAGAACTTCCAGTCTTCTTTCCGAAGTATTCTAACAAAGCGGAATTCATATTCCACACATTAGATGTCCACAGGCAGTTGCTTTTATTTAGATAGGACCAAACAAACAAGGAAAACAGATCAGTTGTTTGTATCCTTTGCAGACAATAAATTGGGCAAAGCTGTCACAAAGGTCACTATTGCCAAATGGATCAGGGACTGTATTACTCAAGCTTATTCTTATTCTAACAAAGAGCTTACCACCCCTGTCAAAGCTCATTCTACAAGGGCTATGGCTACTTGATAGCATTTCATTCTAAGCTTGCCATTAGTGACATTTGTGCTGCTTGCTACATCGTCTTCCCTGCACACTTTCATTTCCCACTACAAATTGGATGTGGCATCTAGAGGACGAGCTTCATTTGGTTCCACAGTGCTCAGGAGTGTTTTCCAATGAGCCACCCAGGATTTAGGTGCTAGGGACGCTGTCCCATCAGTTTTGAATGTAGGCGAGATAGGATCACATAACATCTTTTAGTTATGTACTTACCATAACTTTAGATGTTTGGGATCCATCTCGCCTACATTCCCAATAACCCACCCTCCTTCCCCCTTCCTTGGAGATCAGAGGATATCAGAAGGTCCGAATCCTGTTGTTTCATCTTGAAACATCTAACAATGTTATATAAACAAGTTGTGCATGTGTGCATGAATGCGGACAAACAAGATCTGGGGGATTGGTGGTGCATCCTGGGATAAGAATTAGCTCAGCCAATAAGAGGCCTCGCTCTATAGCATAGCGTGCCGAGTCGGAGCCGAGGGATCGGCTCCGAGCCCATCAGTATTGAATGTAGGCGAGATGGATCCCAAACATCTAAAGTTATGGTAAGTACATAACTAAAAGTTTAGTTACATTTGTAAGACAAGCCTATGGATCACATGAACATTTACAAATGACATAGGCCTATTTACAAAATTCTAGCTAGATGGGCTGGTAGCCTCACAACCTACATTCCCAAATCCTGAACAACAAGGTCAAGATTTAGTGGAGTGTTGTTAATGTGGTAGTTCCCTGGAATAGAGGAATTCCTAAACAAAACAATAATGCATTTTTGGCATTTTGTTTCTGTCCATGATTTTTAGCACCAGTTATTTACTTGAAACAGCCTTTCTTGCAGGATGGGTAAATCATGTGGGGATTGAATGACTATTCCTAGCTTTCAGTAATCAACAATTTAGTCAGCCAGAGCCCTTTGGTATTTACTTTTACTTCAGAAAAGTAGATGCGAAACAGAAGAGGTCCCAGCAAGGAACCCGGGGGGGGGGGGAACTGGTCTGCTTGTGGAGGTAACTTTGCCTATTTTGATTTTCTTTGTTTTATCTGTGAGTCAGCTGACAATCCAGTGAATGTCGTAGGGCTATATTCTCATTTTATTTAGCATTTCTACTATGCCTGAGTAGGGAATTGTGTCAATTGTTTTTTTCAGGTTGAGGTATGTGCTGTGTACTGATTTGCTTCATCCATTACTTTGGTGACTTTTGAAAAAAATCCACCAGGTTGAGTATGCATGACCTGCCCTTGATGAATCTAGCCTGAGACAGGTACTGTATTTAGAGGTTCCTTATGTCCTGATTAATTAGTTCCATGATAAGTCTTTCCAGATTTACAGGTCTATAATTTCCTGGGTCTGTGGAAAGTCCTTCCTTATGCTGGGGAATGATTCTCCATTTGATGAAGTAAGGATATGTTTATATATATATATATATATATATATATATATATATATATATATATATATATATATATATATATATATATATATATATATCTTGAAAAACCTGGAATGGATTCAGAGATGCTACATGAGACAGATAAAAGATAAGATATGATAAGGTTTACGAAGAGGCTGGAAGAGGGTGTTATTCATATGCATAAAACTATAAATAGTGAAATTACTGGAGTGAATTTGGTAAGGGAAATTAAGACTCATAAATAAGTGACTTGAAATCAAAATATATTTGTGTAAATATCAATATCTAAAACTTCATTAGAATATGGTGGGATCCACTGGCCCTAAATATTGGTAAAAAGAGATGCTTAATTTATTTTAAAAGAAATTGGATGCTTGGATGGGACTAAGGATACATGACTCAAAATTGGTAGGTAGCAAACTGTTTGACACCATGTGGTGAGCTCTGCTTTTGGTATAATATACATTTCACATTGCATGACAAGTAATGAGGCAGGATTGACGTGAATATGATGCATACCTGCTACACATCCAAAAGAAGTAAATAGATCTTCATAGTTGCTAAGCAAATTATTACTCTTTGCCTGCTTGACATGACTCTTTTTCATTACAAAAAGCTTCTGAAATTAGAAATACAATATTGAAAGAGTTTCTGCCACCGATGCCTGAAACAGAATCTCATGTTTTGTACTCTTAAGTTTGGTAATCAAGAATTTCTGACCAAGTGGGGCACCTAATGACCAGAATAAGTAAGCAACTTTCACAGTGAAGGTTTCAAGTTATTTCCTTTCAACTACTTGGAGTATTTTTGAAAACATTTCTTTATTTGTCGAACATTTAACCATATCAAATTTCAAGAGCATTTTAATTGTCTAAAACATCAGAACTTATTTTCAAACATCATGTTTTCATTTTCTTAGTTGTTCAACCATCTAATCTTTTTTTTTCATTTTAGTGCTTACTTTGACACTTTCCAATAGTTAACAATGGAAAATGGCCAATAATATCTGGTACTGTAGCTCTGTGGTTAAGGTTTCATGTTACAGTTGTAGTGTCTAGGATTAAATCCTGAAAAAAGAAAGATCTTCTTGGGGCAGCACACTTGTGCAGGAGTTAATGTTTTCCCCTCGCAGCAAGAGGTTCTCCAGTTCGATTCTTGGCCGGGGTGCCTTCTGTGTGGAATCTGCATGTTCTCCCTGCGTTTGAATGGGTTTCCTCCCACATTCCAAAGACATACATCTGGAGCATTTCCCCCCAGGCCTCGGCTGAAAATAGTCTTTGTCTTAGTTGGACTTTCCCAGTCAACAAATTTTAAATAAATAAAAATATTAAATAGATGTGCTGAAATATTTAAAAAGCAATTAATCAGTACAGTTTTCAAGATGAGTTACTATCCACAGTATTTAAAATCTTTACCCTTTTATACACTATTTCTTGTCATTTGTACCATTTTTATTGCAGTAAAGATGCACTTATATTTCAATGTTACCGAGAAAAAGAAAAGCAAATTTAGCACTCAGTGGTTTTTACCAATCCTTTATAATCTCCTGCATAACATATACCAGTTCTTAACTGCTCCTATATAAAGATTCAAAGGAATCAATTAAGATGCTTAATTTTTCATGAGGTTTTCTTTGCTATTTGACTTCCTGTAAATTCTAATTTATCAACAAACACTACAACATTTTTAACTGAAGAGACAGTCTTAGGTTTCCATCCTTGAGCATCCCCTTTCTTAGCTGCAAAAATTATCAAAAATATTGCCCTCTCATAAAATTATACTATTTTCCCTTCCCATTAACATATAACATTTTATATTCTGCCTATGCCTTTGTAAAACACAATAAATCTGACCTGCCAACTCCATCTCTGTTTTTGAATATGAACAAGCTAGAAAATATGTTCCCATATACATAAAAAAAAACTTTCCACCCCTCAAGCACTGATTATCTATATCCAGAAAGATTTTCTCTATCTCTGTGTTGTATGGAAAGTATAAAGATAGTCATGGAGATACTTGCATGCAAATTAGCATATCTGAGCTTCAACAATATAGTCTCCCATGTATTCGTGTTAATCTCTTCTTCCAACAGTTGGCTCCATGTTTCCCTAACCTTTGCCTCTTTCTTAAAATTGAGCTCCTTTAGTGCCTTATATGACTTGCTGACTAACCTCTTTGCAAGCTGGATATAACCTCCCTTCTAGCAATAATGATATAATTCATGGCAGAGCCCTTTTCAATAAGTTTGTTAGCACTATGTGTCACACAGGTCTAATCAAGCTTTCATATTCCATTTGCTGCAGATAAACCTGTAATCTATATTATTCCTGCAGTTGTACACATCTACACCAGCTCTCATTCCATTTCAATTGCTTGCAGAAATTTACTTCCATTTACCTGCCTCTACAGTGCTTCATATCACCTGGTGTCTCCAACCTAATTTCATATGCATACAACAAGTAACTTACCCAATAAACAGCCTCTTGCCTAATTAGTAGATTATGTATTAGACATATAACCTATTTCATAATGTGTGTCATTATTCTGTCTTCTGACATAACATCCAAAAGGCATATCTATAATATCTGTCTTCCTCTCTCAACAAACCTTCAGCTAGTATTTTCTACTTTGCATCACTGTCATACTGATAAAAAATACAATATCTTAGCTTGTAGAGTGTTTCAGTATAACCTAGGATTTGGTACTAGCTATCCATTCCATTCTTTCTGCAATATTAATTTAGCCCACACAGCCTTGAATTTGACAATGTCACATATATAATCAAGAGTTGTACACCTTAATCATCAACATCATCATCATCATCATCTTCTTTCGGCTGATCCTGTTAGGGGTCGCCACAGCAGATCATCTGTTTCCATTTCTTCCTGTCCTCTGCATCTTGCTCTGTCACACCAACCACCTGCATGTCCTCTCTCACCACATCCCTAAACCTTATCTTAGGCCTTCCTCTTTTCCTATTACCTGGTAGCTTCATCCTTAGCATCTTTTTCCCAATATACTCCGTATCCCTTCTCAGCACATGTCCAAACCAATGTAATCTTGCCTCTCTGGCTTTGTCTCCAAACATTCCAACCTGGGCTGACCCTCTAATATACTTATTCCTAATCCTGTCCACCCTTGTCACACCCAGTGCAAATCTTAACATCTTAAACTCTGCCACATCCAGCTCAAACTCCTACCTTTTTGTCAATGCCACTGTCTCCAACCCATATAACATAGCTGGTCTCACTTCCCTCTTGTAGACCTTCCCTTTCACTCTTACTGGTACTCGTCTGCCACAAATCACTCCTGACACTTTTTTCCACCCACTCCATCCTGCCTGTACTCTCTACTTCACCTCTCATCCACAATCACCATTACTCTGAACTATTGAGCCCAAGTATTTAAACTCATCCACTTTCGCCACCTCTACTCCTTGCATCCTCAACATTCCTCTATCCTCCCTCTCATTCACTCACATATATTCTGTCTCAGTCCTGTTGACCTTCATTACTCTTCTCACTAGAGCATATCTCCATCTCTCCAGGGTCTCCTGTTCTCTACTCTCACTACAGATCACAATGTCATCTGCAAACATCATAGTCCACAGGGATTCCTGTCTGATCTCGTCTGTCAACCTGTCCATCACCATTGCAAATAAGAAAGGGCTCAGAGCTGATCCTTGATGTAATCCCGCCTCCACCTTAAACGCATCCATCAGTCCCACTGCAGACCTCACTGCTGTCATACTACCCTCATACATATCCTGTACCACTCTTACATACTTCTCTGACACTCCCGACTTCCTCATACAATACCACAACTCCTCTCTAGGCACCCTGTCATTTGCTTTCTCTAAGTCTACAAAAACACAATGCAACTCCTTCTGACCTTCTCTGTACTTCTCCATCAACACTCTCAGAGCAAACATCACATCTGTAGTGCTCTTTCTCGGCATGAAACCATACTGCTGATCACTAATCATCACGTCCCTTCTTAACTTAGCTTCCACTACTCTTTCCCATAACTTCATGCTGTGACTGATCAGTTTAATCCCTCTGTAGTCACTACAGCTCTGCACATCACCCTTATTCTTAAAAATTGGTACCAAAACACTTTTTCTCCATTCCTCAGGTATCCTCTCACTTTCCAAGATTTCATTAAACAATCTGGTTAAAAACTCCACTGTCATTTCACCTAAACACCTCCATGCTTCCACAGGTATGTCATCTGGACCAACAGCCTTTCCATTCTTCATCCTCTTCATAACTATCCTTACTTCCTCCTTGCTAATTCATTGGACTTCATGATTCACTATCCCCACATCATCCAACCTTCTCTCCCTCTCATTCTCTTCATTCATCAACCCCTCAAAGTACTCTTTCCATCTCTTCAACACACTCTCCTCGGTTGTGAGTATGTTTCCCTCATTATCCTTTATCACCTTTACCCGCTGCACATCTTTCCTAGCGAGGTCCCTCTGTCTAGTCAATAGGTACAGGTCCTTTTCTCCCTCCTTAATGTCCATCCTTTCAAACAACTCTTCATACACCTTATCCTTACGCTTCACCACCTCTCTCTTTGCCATGCACCTCATTTCCTTATACTCCTGTCCACTTTCTTCATCTCTCTGACAATCCCACTTCTTCTTTGCCAACCTCTTTCTCTGTATACTCTCCTGCACTTCCTCATTCCACCAGCATGTCTCCTTGTCATCCTTCCTCTGTCCAGATGTCATATCAAGCACCTTTCTAGCAGTCTCCCTTACTAGCTCTGCTGTAGTTACCCAGCTATTTGGTAACTCTTCACTGCCACCCAGTGCCTGTCTTAACTCATCCCTGAACTCCACCTCACAATTACCCTTTTTCAATTTCCACCATTTGATCCTTGGTGCTGTCCTCACACTCCTCCTCCTCCTCTTCTTGATCACCAACATCATCCTACAAACCACTATCCTATGCTGCCTAACTACACTTTCCCCGGTCACCGCTTTACTGTCTCAATCTCCTTCAAACTGGCCCTCCTACATAAGACATAATCCACCTGTGTGCATCTTCCTTCACTCTTGTATGTCACCCTATGCTCCTCCACTAAAATCCACTACCATCTGACCTTCTGCATTCCTTTGTTTAACACCATACCTACCCATCACTTCCTCATCCCCTCTGTTCCCTTCACCAACATGCCCATTGAAATCTGCTCCAATCACCACTCTCTCACCCTTGGGTACAGTCATCACCACTTCATCCAACTCACTTCAAAATTTTTCTTTCTCATCCATCGCACACCCAACTTGTGGAGCATAGGCACTAACAACATTCATCATTACATCATCAATTTCCAGCTTCATAAACATCACTTTATCTGACACTCTTTTCACCTCAAAAACACTGTTAGCATACTATTCCTTCAGGATAACTCCTACGCCATTTCTCCTCCCATCCACACCATGATATAACAATTTTATCCCACCACCGATACATCTAGCCTTACTCTCCTTCCATCTGGACTCTTGCACACACAATATACCAACCTTCCTTCTGTCCATCATATCAGCTAGCTCTCTCCCTATACCAGTCATACTGCCAACATTCAAAGTTCCGACCCTCACTACCCCAGTCCTAGCCTTTCTCCTCTCGTTCTGCCTTCGGCCATTCCTTCTGCCTCTTCTCCTCCATCAGCCAACAGTAGCCCAATTTCCACCAGAACCCTGTTGGCTAACAGTACTTGTGGCGGTCATTGTTAGCCTGGGCCTCAACCGATCCTGTATAGAAATATTTACTGGTGTCCGCATGAATTTTTTTGGGAATTTTTATGCTGGATGCCCTTCCTGATGCAACCCTCCCCATTTATCCGGGCTTGTGCATCTCCAGTGTCTGGGTTCATGATTTTTGGAAAATCTTTATCTCAGCTGAGATGGGAATGTTTGAAATAAATAGAGCAACAGTGATCTTTACCCATTTCCTTCATTTTTGTCCTTTTCCTCATTGATCCTCACGCGTTTATATTAAGCTTTCGAAAACTCAAACTGTCGACAGCGTAATAATTGACCTGAAAATGTCAAAACCCCCGAACATCAAACACACACAAAAAAAAAATAAAAACACCCAAACACAACACAAATTGCTCTATGTAGCAAGCCCCTGCACCTCCACCCCGCTACTTAAATATACCAACTCCGAGATCGCACTACATTGCAGTAAACAGAAATCTCCCCTTATGGAGATTTCCTTTTGCATGTGCGATGACTTTTGCTTTCAACATTTTGGTGCCAACAATATCAGCTTCGATATTGTCGGCCTTCGACGGGGTGAAGTAGACCCATCCTCACTGTGCAATCTTGGAGTTAGAATATATAATTAGCAGGGGGTGGGGGGTGCAGTGGGGCTTGTCCCCCCCCTGAAAAACAGTAGACTTGTGTATGCGTTTCTTTCAGCATTTTTTCAAATGCTGACTAGTGCATTACATGTTGAATGCTGATTTTTTTCCTTCCGAAAAACATTCGGAGCAGTCAGCATGAAGGTGTCTGTGGTTCCAGGTTGTAAATGTGAATATTCATGGTAAGCGGTTTCATTGTTTTGATAGTAAACCTTAAAAATACATGTATATCACTTGTAAAATAAACACATGTATAAAAATAATAGCATAAAAAGTACCTTATAACAATGGCTCTAAGGTTGAGCACAGGTAAAATGGATGTATGTTCATTTAAGCCAGGTAGCTTTACTGTAGCCTCCTCTCTTTCCAAAAAAGCCCATCAACACCTTACTGTAATGCTTTGGCAATGGTATCAGCCCCTTTATCTTCCTTTATTAACGCTGTCACCACTGCCTCTTACCATGACAGAGTAATCTATTTAGTGGTGCAACAGCAAGAGGTTCTCTGGCATGTTCTCCTGTGTTCGTGGGTCCTCTCTCCGTCCTCTACTTCCTCCCACATTCCAAAGACATGCATCTGGAGCATTTCTCCCCGGGCCTCCGCTGAAAACAGGCTCTATGGAACCTAGTCGGACTTTCCCGGTCAACAAATGTTAAATAAAAAATAAATAAAATAAAATAAAATATTTCGTTATAGAACTACAGTAAGATGTACTATAGCTGTACTGTTTAAACTTTTCAATGATCATTTGGAAGCTCAAACCACCATTAGTTCCTCTAAAGTATTAGCTTCACATGTGAATAATAAGCTATAGATCCAATGGAATATTTGTAGCCTTGCCAAGAGATCCCAAATTGTCAGTTCCCATTATTTCTGTATCTTCTCCCAGATCAATTCTTTGTCATCTTAAAACTAAAAAAAAATCTTATTTCCTGCTTATATTCACCTTTAATTTTTGTTGTATATTACTGTATATAATAATGCTTAACATGTTTTATTATCATTCGAGGGTTTCTTCTACACTGCAAACCTTCATTTTGTTATTCTTACAACAACCTTCTATGTTGTCTCTTGGCTCAGTTTTACTGCCAGTATCTTTTGGTAAAATGGGAATTATAAAAGTACTTATACTTTAGTGCTTGATACATTGTCATGTTTCTTATCCAGTAATCTATCTAGACCCAGCTTTCTCTTTCCCCTTATTCTCTTATCATCCCCACTCTTATAAAATTTCATGTGTGATTTTCATAATCTATTCACCAGTTTTTTTTCAGTTAGTCTAGAGTCTGACAACAGTACTGTATCACTTTATCTTCATCTTAAACTGATTCTATTCCATCAATAACTTTTATTGTTCCTTAAAATACCCCACTTAACCTGCAACAAATCCATTTACCAATCAACAGTTGCTACAGACTCTAAAAAACAAACAGGAAATCTCCAGTGCTTCTCTGTGGCCACATATTCCATTCTAGTATGGTAAGGTCTGAAACCACTGTTGGGTGCACTTTAATCTCCTTAACTAAGCACACGTTAACTTATAATATAGAGATATCAACATTCATAATATTCATTTACTACTTCATTAGTACCTATATTGTATAGCATTTGGTGTCAACAATTAAAGCAGGGTGTGTGACTCTTGTTTAAACTCCTACACATATTTCCATCTAGGGAATAAATGAATGGTATTCTAGGCCGTTCTCTATCCTCTGCCACACTAGTGACCAAATTCCAATTCCTCATGCACACTTCAATCCCCTCGTGGAATGCTATCACAAACTTAACCATCTCTCTACATTCTCTCTGTGCAGTCTTGTGAGGGATGTGAACTCTGTATGTTGTCAATATAGTTCTGTGCAAATAACCCTTCACCCTCACATACCCATCATGCATATCCATTAGCAAATCAATAAGTGTAAACTGACAAGAGTTTAATATCAATAACATAACTTCTCTTTTCCAAGTTCTTCAAAATGAAAAAGATTTTCTATGCTCAGTATCCTCTTACTAATGAGTCATGCTCTTCATCATATAAATGTTTACAAAGCTACTATCATGAGTCTTTCAAGATTGCACAAACAAGCCATTGTTCCCAGTGACAAGAAAGTGTACCTGCAAGGGCACAGAAAGAAAAGAGGCAGGCAGAGCTGAAAACACTGGCCTGCGTAGAAGGACTGCCATATTATGGCAGGACAGCACCAGGTGAAAGCAGCAGTCTTTGTCTGACTGTTCCTCACTATGGATAACATATGAGAATTTCAGATAAGAAGTCAGAGGGAAAGGCATTCTGGTACATTGGCAGTATGGTTGCTAGCATGTAAACATCCACACTGGTATATTTGCCTGGTTGCAAGCATGGAGATTAGGACTTACTTTGCCTCTGAAAAATATGGTAGTTGATTGGATTCATCTTATAGCATTAGAGGTATGCTTGCTGCTGTTTTTGGAGTCTGACATTTATTTCTATGCTTGGGTTATGAATTGTGGTGGATAGGCACATTATCAGGTAGGCTGGTGGGCCCATTTTGATATGGCAATACAGACCAGGCAAGGAGATGTTGGAGCCTTGTTTCACTGGTGCTGAGTGGGCTGCATATTGCATGGATGGTTTCAAGTTATAGTGCTACATGTGTCTTTTGTTTTTTTTTTTTATTCATCTTAGTACAGCCTTGATGTTTTTGGGCAGGCAGAGTGGAGAAGCATGGAAGAGAAATGTTGAATTAATGGAATGAGGCATACTTTTTCTGACAGCAGGCAGTGGGCATGGTGCTGCATGAAAGCAATGGGTTTATCTTAGGGCAAGTTATTGGCTTATGCTCAAGGAGGGAGCTCCTATTTGTTAGGCTTTGTCTTAACACGTTGATTGCTCTGGGCTGGGACTTTTTCGGAGGGCAGGAGAAAGCCTTTTGTGATTGATGACCTGATGTTGTCTCATTTGAGTTGTGGTAGGAACTGGCAAGCAGCTACAGCAATACAAGTATGGGGCATTTAAGAAAAAAAAAGTGTGCAGCTTTGAAGTACTGTGGCTTAAAGGGCACTTAGGCTGCTATGTGGAGGGAGTGCAAGATGGTGGTCTGTCAGACAACTTTGGGGCTCAGGGTAGTAAACATTGTTTCCTCCTCATATATTCATATTTAAATCCATTAATATAAACAGTTAACATTTAAATAAGTTTTGGTTAAGGAGAACGTCTACAAACATGTGCTAAGGCTAGTGTCATGAAGCAAATAATTTGTGTTTGTAGTCAAATATGTTTGAGAAGGTGCTTAATTCTGATTTCCCATGTTTCACAATAGGACAGCATCAACCTCAGTGCAGATTAATACATTTTAACTGTAAGTCCTGATTTGAAATTTATTAATTTATCATTTGTTAATTTATCATTTGTTTACCAGAACTGCAGTGGTGGTGCTGCGGTAGCGTTGTCGCCTCACAGTAAGACGTTGCCCTGTTTTATTCTCAGCTAGAGCATCTTCTGTGTGGAGACATGCGTGAATGGGCGTACCTTTATTGAAGGTTGTGCGTCAGGGCTGGCAACTTGGCGTGTAAAAATCTACTGCCAATCATTAGTGGACCGGAGTTCCGCTGTGGCGACCCCTAACTGGGAAAAGCCGAAAGACACAACAACAACAACATCATTTGTTTACCAGATAAGTCCAACTTGGAACAAAGCCAATTTTCAGGGGAGGCCCAAGGAGAAGCACTCCAGATGCATGTATTTGGAATGTGTTAGGAAACCCACATGAATATATGGAGGATATCCAGACTCCACACAGAAGGCATCCCAGCTGAGAATCAAACTAGGAAACCTCTTGCTATGAGGTGACAATGCTACCGCTGCACCACTGTACCATCGGTCAAAGATGATCTGAACTATGGTAGTCTGGGCTGCTGAAAATGCTCCAGAATTTCTCTAACACATCACCCTTAAATTACTGCCTCTGGTAAGAAAAGCTGTAGGAATTACTGTCAAACTTTGAGTACACTTCCTGTTAACCTTCTTATAGTCTTACATGCCATATTTATAATCAAAATATATTGTATGAGGTACTGTGGTATATGATTCCTTGGGCTTCTGTGATCTCTTTCATAAATGTTTAGGTTGGAATAAGATATTCATTTTCTATGCTTAGTGTGCAGCTACAGAATCAACACAAATTTTCCAGCATATTTTTTTTTGTCAATTGCTGTTCCTGAGATTTTGGTGGAGAAGTGGTTCATCACATTTAGGTAGGAGGCATGAAGTTATTAAGATGTCTGTGGGTTCACCCAACTTTAACCCATCCCTCTGGTGGGGGAGTTTATCCACAGACATGATAAGTGTTGCTTTCCAGCTGACAAATAACCAGAATATGATTGCTGGGGGATTTGGTGAGGGCTTTGTGGTTCACTGTGTAGTTTTGCTACATACAGTTGTTATGGTTTAGGGCTTGAATCTCCAGGAGATAATGCTGCTTTTTTCCCCTTCTCTATCTAAAGGGAAGATATAGTGCAGCATGATGGGTTAGGGGTAGTATAACACATGCAGTATGGTCAACACAAACCCTGAAGTGGGTGCACACCACCACGTTAGTGCAGAGCTCAAAAAAAAAAAAAAAAAAAGGCGGTTATGGATGTGCTGCCTGTCAGTTTGTCTGTAAAAATGTAAAAGTGGTGACTAGTGGTGGGGCTGGTTGGGAAGCCAAAGCTGTGGCAGTTTACCTAAATAAAATTTCTTTTCATTCCAAGACAACAGCAATGGTAACAAATAACTAACAACAAGCCTAATCTTGCTCATAAAAACATGCAAGACTGGGCAGAAGTAGACCACACAGGCACCATATGAAGGAAAGCTTTGCAGAAATAGAGGCAGATGAGAATTAGGAACCTTAGGAATGAAGGCAGGTTCTGAAAGTTGCTGTGTTCATAATACAGAATGTAAGAATGCAGGAGTACTGGGAAAGATGGAACACATAGATGTGACTGATAAATTCCCTCAGAATGGACATAGCCAGGGATGATAGCAACCCAGCTTTAACTAGGAAGTCAGAGGAGTCAGAAGGAGCCAGCTGACCATTGGTAGCAGACAAGTTCTGAGATGAGGATAAAGAGGCAAACTTGCTATGATGAAGACAGAGACGGGAGGTTGTCATGGAAGCTTATCACACAGCCACCTGTGGTGGAGGACAGCACAACTACTAACTCAGTAGATTTGAACATGATGGTACAGGAAGCTCCATGGATCAGGGGATGGATTGGAGAGAATACTTCAGGGGTATGTTGGCCACACTACTTAAGGAGGAATGGATAGCCCTTTAAGAGGTGTTAGGGACTGAGACCCTCTAACAGACAGCAGCAGACTGGCTAGGTGCATCAGGAAGTGACTAACTGATGTTTCCTCTATTTGATACAAGCCTTTGATGTGGTAGCCTTCAGTGGTACATAAGCTTAGGAGGTGGCTAAAGAAAGCATGAATTTAACTGCACATATAGCAAGGGCAGTAAAAGAGAAGAAAAGATTTTCACCAAAAAAAGAAAAAAAACACACTGAATAACTGGAGAAACGATCACCATCTAGTGGTTCATGGAGTGGTGATTTTGGAGTTTTCTGACAGTGTGTTGGTTATTGGAGCTTCGGTTGTTGGAGACATATCCAATTCCATGTCCAGTTCAGTAACTACCTTTCTTTCCTGTACAGAAATGTGGAGAGAAAGGGATGAGAAGGTGGCTGCTTCCGATTTCAGGTCTTGTAATGGACTGAGAGACCGGCAGGCAACCAGGTATGAGAGACTAGAACATTTGCTTGTAAAGGAGGTGTCTTTATCTTATGATATTCATTTGCTGGAGAAATATATCAGCCTGAATTTAACCCCTTGGGGTTTAAGGGTGGACAAACTTCCAGCTTCTGAATTTTCTGAAGCTGAAGCTGATTTATTTGAGGAGTGGAAGACTATCTCTTTACAGTGTACTTTAGGGTGGCTTAAAGTACTTGTCAAACATAACAATAGACTGCATGAACAAGTAAGAAATTCAATTTTGGAGCTGCAGGATGGGCTTAAGGGGAAACTACAACTGCCGTATTTAATAATAAAATGAAGGACATTCATGTGAGAGTGGGCAAAGCTGAGGCTGAAATACTTGAAAGGAAATGCAGTAAACTGGACAGAGATGATCATGATTGTAGGAACAACCTCATCTTTCTGTGCAGAGAAAACCTAGGCAGAGCAGATCCACCTTAAAAAATACAGCTATGAGGTCTTAGAGTTTGCGAGAGTCATCCTTTTCATCCACAGAAGCAAGCAGCAGCATCAACAGCAGAAAAGTGTTTTGTTTGAGGAATTGAGTGAAGGAGGTGTCCAGCAGGGCAAGCAGAGCAGTGGTCAGAGAGTGAGCCCACAGCAATTGAAAAGCAAGAGTAACCAGGGGTGGCAGAACAGGAAGAAATGAAGAAAATCAGAGAATTGGACATTTTGGACTTAACATTACTGATGATGTTGTTGTCACATGTAATGAGGAGAATAATAACTGGTATGTCTTGAATAACGTAAATAGTTCACATTCAGTGAGTCAAAGTGAAATGTTAAATATTACTAATCCATCAGATTTGCAGTTAGATGATAACATGTACAGTTTACTTTTGAAAGGAATGAAATTTGTGCCAACATATTTTCCAGTCTTGGCAGACATAATGTTAGAAATATGTGCTTTTTGTTGCAAACTACACTTAAAGGCATTTTTTTTTCTAAAACAAATTCAGAAAATGCAAATGGTAATGTAATGTGCAGCATTGATTAGGATGCGGAACCATTGCTAGATTTGTCACTGTATGAAAATGAGTTTGTGGATATTTTTCTTATGAACAAGAGCTTGAAAGTAATAGGGACAGTGTTGGGGATGGTTTTTCATATTACACTGGCTATGGAAAATTTAGTATTCCTAAGGTTCTTTATGTTAGCACTTTTTATCCACCTAGAACTGTCTCAGCCATAATACGTTTTGAGAAGGTGCTATACAAACAGTTGTGTCAAAGGAAAAAACTTCAAAGACCAATTCATGTTAGGTTCAAGCAAGGCACCCTTTATTACTTGCAGCAAGGAGACAAAGCATGTAAGCACAGGATTTGTCTGAATCATTAATGATTAGTATGTTATACTTATACAGTTCTCTTCCTGTCACACAGAAAATGTTACCATTCTATTGCTGACGTAGTTAGACACAGCTTTCTGTATGTTCTACAGAAAATGTTGCTAGACTTATTGCTGACCAAGTTAAATTATCTGCTGTTCTGCAAAACATTTTGAGAAAGACAACCTGGCCTTGGGTTTATGTCAGTCCATTTCAACTTTTCAATTCTTCTATTGTACTATTCTAATACAGGTGTTACATTTTGTCTAGATTCAAGGTACATTTCTAGCTTTAGTACAAGTAATGCTGACTACGGTTTAAACCTTCAAGCATCTATTGTTTTCTCTATCAATAGCTTCTAGCAGCTGCATGTTTTCTCATGGCATAAGCAGAAATGAATATCCCTTTGTTAAGTTTCATGACATTAGCAGAAATGAAATACTTATTATTATTTTCATGACATTAGCAGAAATAGAATGCTTCTTGTTAAGTTTCTAATAGCTGTGCAGATTCATGCAGTATGAACAGAATAAATGTATTAACCCTTTTAAATGTCGAATGCACTAAGCATGCATATTACTATTACATATTTTTCTAACATTTCCCCCCTTTTAATACTTTTATTCTACTTTCAAGATAAGCATAAACAGTTTTTCTTCCCCTAACCTCTTCCTACTCAGAATTTGCAGTTAAGAGAGTCATTCAGTTTAAACTTATGAAAGCATTTCAGTTTTTTAACAATTCTTCAAGTTCAGCACCTTGGTATAAGGTTTCTGAAACTGACATGTCTATAAAGTCTTTAATCAGTCTTTTCATGCAGGGGAAGCAGCAGCACACACATACCACCAGTAGGATCATTCCTACACAGATGGCAATCAGGATGTTCATCAGGATACTGCCCACCCCCTAAACAATCTCTGGAAAAAGTCCGTCAATGGATTTGTTCCTGGTTTGGTCATGGCTGACACCTGCTGAATTACCTCAAGATGATTGTCTATCTTGTGTTTGTGGTCAGGAATATACGAACAGCACTCCTCCTGGATTAAAGCGCATGTACCTCCTCTCACCGCTAGGGTGAAGTCGAGAGCCATGCAGTTTTGAAGCACTACAGTTCTCATGGCAGTCAGTTCATCAGTCACCAATTCTAGGGCAGAAAAGGTTGCATTGCTCATTATTTCGAGAAGTTTAGACAATTTTCTCAGTTCCCAGACTGATTTCGTTGCTCCATATGCTGGCAGTACACCTGCCCACGAGATGATGGTATCACCCAAGTCCATATGTGACAGTCCATTTTTCCCTAAGCCCACAGCATGATGGTTTTTCCAGCCTGCATTGATTTGCCCCACTGGATTGACAGGCTTCTTGATTTCTCGTCGAACATTCCGAATTTTCCCTTGAGGTAAAACTGCCATGTGTCGTATGGCCGGAACCAGGTACCCCAAATAACAACTGCCAGACCAATTCCCAGGTAACCACTTACATGCTTTCCTACCACATACAAAGTAACAATCTTCTACTTTGGTAGTAACTTTACTATGTCCTGGCTCTGGATGAAACATTTTTTTGTCTATCATAGACAGTTGTCTATAAAGATCAGCATTATGTTTTACTTCATCAGTTGTCCTATGCATCATTTCAAAAAATGAATCATAGCTCGTGTTGCAATAGGATCCTGTGTTATCAGTTTTATTGTAGCATCTATAGGGAACAGTCACATTGCAATTGCTCCAACCCACCTGAACTGTATCATTTTTGTAAAAACACACAGTCCCCTTCTGTCGAACAGACAAGTGCAATGCTACTTTATCTTGTGATGTGACATCTGATGTATCATAGACTAAGTTTTCCCAGGTCTTGTTGGCTCCTAGGGGGACTGAAGTTAACAATAACCCCCCCCGTATGCTGTTGGCAAAGCTGTGCAAATCCAGCAATTCGAAACATTGAAGGTCTCAGCATACACATATTTGATTGCCTGGTAAGTGCTGAAGTTTGGCTGCCACTCTGCATACAACTCTGCCACTTGTTCAGTCCAGTTTGTGTGGCTGAGAAAAGGAATGGCCACCACAAAAAGATTATTGTCACTAGTACAGTCAACAGGATGGTTATGCAATACTTCTGAGGAAACAGTTGTTCTGCATTCCTGATTTCTCCGATTCTTCCAAATAGGTGCATTTGGATTTTACTGGATTCTGTCATCTTTATTTCAGACACGTGTTCTTACTCTCTGCCCTAATAGGACCTTCAGCACCGATGGTTTCTTCACTGAGGTTGAGACGGATCAGTCCTATTGATCTGACCCCCCCTTTGTAGCCAGACTTTGTGCTGAGGGCCCTGATGGAGAGGTAAGATTTTTGTCCAGTTCAAAGTTCTTAACTAGTTTGCAGTGTGTCAGGTGGATCCACGAAGCTCGCTCTGCTATCTTGACTGCAGTGGGTGTCGAAAGAAGCACCTTCCCACCTTGGCGATGACCAATTCTTCTTCTGGATAACTTTTATCCACACTCAGTCTCCGGGTGTCACTGCCACTTCTGATGTCTCAGTTTGTTTTCTATTTGAAACAGAATTTGACTGCAACAGATGTTTAGAATTCATTAATTTCCTCATATATTCAGCTAGTGTAAAATCAGCTTCCTGGTCTGATGACATGAGAAGTTTCCACTGGGGTGTATAGTAAGCCCTTCCAAATAACTTTTCAAAAGGAGTCAATCCTTTTTGCTGTAGGGACTGTTCTCATGCTCAACAGTGCCAGGGGTAAACAGTATATCCAGTTTTTCCCTGTCTCAGCTACAAATTTTCTCAATTTGTTTTTTAATATACCATTATGCCTTTCAACTAGCCCTGCAGATTGTGGATGGTATGCACAATGATTTTTTTAAGAAATACCAAAATGCTTACTTAACTGCTGTATGGTTTGATTTACAAAGTGTGTACCATTGTCACTGTAGATCCTTTCTGGAATGCCAAATCTAGGAATGATTTCTTTGACAAGTACTTTTGCCACCGTAGCTGCATCTGGATTTTTGGTTGGAAAGGCTTCCACCCACCTGGAAAACATATCTACAATGACAAGACAATACTTCTTATTTTCACATTTGTTCATTTCTATGGAATCCATACAAATACTGTGAAACGGATATCGTGGTGTAGGGAAACTCCCTTGCTTGGGCTTTAACGCCCCCTGTGCATGATGTTTGTTACAAATCTGACACATCAAACAAAATTTTTTAGAGTAGTTTGTGAATCCGTACGTTGTGAACACCTGGTACACTAGCTGTACCATCCCCCCTGTTGAGATATGGCACTGCCCATGGCTCAACAAAGCTGCATTTCTAAACAAATTAGATGGCAGTATCGGTTTCCCTTCTCTAGAGATGTACAGCCCCTTTTTGAGAATTGCTCCTCGTTTTATCCATTGTTGTTTTTCAGCTTGTGTAGTGAATGTCTGCATTGTTTTTAACATTTCTAAGTCTAAAATCTCAGAGGGTTGTAATTCCTCATTTAAAAGAAATACTTCTGTAGCTGCTTGTTTTGCAGCTGTATCAGCTCTCGCATTACCTTTTGAAATCCTATCATGTTGCTTGGTGTGAGCTGTGCATTTACAAATGGCTACTTTGTGAGGTAACTGAATAGATTCTAAAAGATCTAAAATAAACTGTGCATGATTGATAGATTTGCCAGTAGATGTTATCATTCCCCGGTTTTTCCACTGTTGTGCAAAAACATGTACAGTAGAAAAAGCGTACTGGCTGTCAGTAAAAATGTTTACACATTTACCCTTTGCTAAGGTACATGCCCGTGTTAGGGCGATCAATTCTGCTGCCTGTGCAGATAAGTTGTGTGGTAAGGGTTTTGCTTGTATAATTTCAGTATCGGAAACTACTGCATACCCTGCTAGGTTCTGTCCTGCAGGACCCCTTTTGCATGAGCCATCCACGTAGTATGTCACCTCGGCATCATCCAAGGGGACATCTTTGAGATCTTTTCTAGGTAGTGTCTTTTGCTCAATTACCTGCAGGCAGTGGTGCAGTGTGCCGTCTGCAGGGGTCGGGAGCAGAGTAGAAGGGTTCAAAGTTGTGCATCACTTAATTGTCATGTGAGGTTGGCTCAACAATATAGTCATACAGGAAAGATGCCTAGCAGGGGAAAGATATGCCACCTTTTCTTGTAGTAAAATAATTGTAACTGCATGAGGTTCTCTCAAAGTGAGAGGGTGGAATAAGACTACTGAGGCCAAAGCCTGTACTGCCATTGCAGCTGCAACTACTGCTTGTACACAGTGGGGTAAGGATCATGCCACTGGGTCTAGTTGTGATGAATAGTAAGCAATGGGGTATTGCTTATCCCCATGCTGCTGTGTTAGTACTGATGTCATGTAACCCAGCTTACAATCTACAGTTTGGAAAAAACGTTTATGATAGTTTGGCAATCCCAGAACTAATGAGGATGCTATTAACTGCTTCAGTTTGCAGAAAGCAGATTCTGCTTCTGGTGTCCATTGTAACAAATCCTGTGCTGCTATAGGCTTCTTATATATAAGGTCAGTCAGCGGTGCAGATTCCAAAGCATAGTTTGTAATCCAGCTCCGGCAAAAATTAGTTGTACCCAGGAAGGACATCATTTCCTTCTTGGTAGTGGGTTTTGGTGCTTGCAAAATTGCTATGTTTCTGTCCTCATCTAATGTTCTGCCTTCCTTGGATATTACATATCCCAGGTATTTAACTTGTTTTTTCCAAAGCTGCAGTTTACTTTTATTTACCTTATGTCCTTTAGCGGCCAAAAAATGTAGAAGTGCTATGATATCTTTTCTACAATCCTGCTGGGTGGGGACTGCCAGCAAGATGTCATCAACATAAAGTAAAATCTGACTGCCTCTTGATGGGGTGAATCCCGCCAAGTTGCTTGTCATTTCTTGTGAGAATATCATTGGACTTTCACAATACCCCTGTGGTAGTTGCATATATGTATTCCTTTTCCCCTGAAATGTGAATGCAAACCAATACTGGCTATCAGGGTGTATCGGTATTGAAAAGAACACATTGCTGATGTCTACCACAGAAAAATACTTCTGTTGAGGTTTTAAATCATTCAACAGGGTGTGTGGGTCTGGCACCGTAGATGCCCTTGGTATTACTGCATCATTTACAGCTTGTAAATCTTGGACCATACGCCATTCTCCATTTGCTTTTTTGACTGGAAATAAGGGTGTGTTACATGGTGAATCGGGAGATTCTACTAGTATCCCTCCTTTAAGTAAGGTTGCTATAATAGGCTTTATCCCTGCCACTGCATCTTTTCTTAAGGGATACTGTCTTTTTTGTGGTCTGAATGCTGACTTTGGCGTGATAGTAACTGGTCCCGCTGTACGAATAAGTCCTACATCTGATTTTCCTGTTGACCAGAGAGTCTCTGGTATATTTTGTAAGGCATTTTCTTCCTCCTTTAACAGGAGTGTCAATCAGCTGTCCTCGCCAGACTACATGTGCACAGCTGGGTTGGTCTGAGTTATCCAATTCAACTTCTGTATTTGTATCCCATGTTCTGACAGTTCTAGTTTTGTCTGTTTTTCCCATCTCGTCACTTTTTCTCCTAGGTCTGCCCATTATATGTCTCTGTTTTTGTTTAAGCTAACATGTGGTAATCGATTAAATTTATAAAGTGTAAAGAACTCGTGGGGCAATGAACAGCTGGCTACACTGTTCCCTTCTGTGTCCCAGTACAGGTTACGCAATATCAATCTGTTTGCATGATTCTTAAATAATTCTTGCTCATATTTCTTATCAGGTCCTGGTGTATTACAATAATACAGGGTACAATGCAACAGGTGTTGCTTATCAATATCAAGGGAGGGGAACTTGCTGATGGCTACATTCATTAACTCTTCGGTCACAGTCCCTGGACCAGTCGTAACCAAGTCCTGGCTGTACCAATAAAGCATTTCACCCTCCAATTGCACTGCAAAGGTATCAATTTGTTGCTGTGCTTCCATACCCTGCATGGTTGGAACTACTGCTATACCAAATAGCTGCATGAGGTCTCTGCCCAAGAGGTTTACTGGGCATTTTGCAGAAACAACAATTTTGCTTTTCTGTGTCAATCCTGAAACTGGATCAGTTATTGCAATGTCATGGGAGAGAGGCTCCTGATACAGCTGTCCATTAGCTGCTTTGACCAGTATGTAATCAGGTGTCTCTGTGTTTTCTGGCAGTTTGGAGGGAGGTATCAGGGTTTGTGATGCCCCTGAGTCACACAAAAATTTGGCTTCCCTCCCTTCTACCAAAAGTGTAACTTCTGGTTTTGTGTCTGCTAAATAGACCTCCAAGCTCAATAAAGCTAGGTCTAATATTTCATCTTCTTCATTGTCACTAACTTCCTGCACTTCCTCTACTCCCTCTATCACATTCTCATTTGTCCCTTCTTCGCTAGCCCCTTCTAGTGATTCCTGACTACCATATAGTCAGTCCTCACCCTCCTTGTCTTCCATTGTTGCCTTCTTATTTTTCCTGCAATCCTTTGCCAAGTGTCCCTTTTTACCGCATCAGCACCTCCGCCTCCCTTGCCGGAATATGAAGCAAGTGAACAGGTTAGTCCACCCCCACAATATCCAGTGGTCACTGAAGATAGAGGCATTATGAAAATTAAACCATTTAAAATTAGAGATCCCATCGAGACCAGGTCTCGAACAAAGGCAGGTAACTCAGATGAAGGCATCGACTTATGGCAAATGGTTAAAAATTCATGATCTATAAGTGAAGAAGAAGAAATATGTCCACTTATAGAAGTACCCAACCCTCAGGCAGGTCAAGATAATCAGGACCCAACTATTTTGTCGTATAGACCTTGGACTCCGGAAGACATCCGGAAAGCCACTGAGGGAATCCCCCATCCAAAGGTTAATTTTAGAAAATTCTCAGAAGATTTACAAGGAATGAGGCAAGAAGTTTTATGACACTTATAAGCCCCATATCTTGAAAAAGCATGAATAGAATGCATTAAGGCAGTTAAGAAGCTTGAATAAAGATTATGTTTTTGCACAGACAGATAAGGGGGGGTAATTGGGTAATAATGTCTACAGTGAAATACAACAATATGGTGAAGGAATTGTTGCAGGAAGTTGGTGTTTATGAACAGGTGCAGTCAAATGTCCTGGATGCATATAATGACTTGTTGCTGGGATTACTTGAAAAGGGAGAGAGATTGGGATTTTTTTTCCACCACTGATGTCAAAAATTTACATGTAAAATATGCTAGAATGGCTAAATTTTATGCCATTACCAAGGTACACAAGGACTTAACAAATCCCCATGGGAGACCCATAGTGTCAGGGGTGTGGGATATCTCCAGAATATTGGTATTTTTCTGGATGCACAGTTGAAAGAGCATTTGAAGTGGGTCCCTTCACACATTAGAAATGGTAAAGAGCTCACAGACACTTTGAGAGGTACTGAGTGGCAAGAGGATTTTTTCTGGGCAACTGTGGATGTTAAGCCCTTGTATACCAATATTTCTCATCAGTGGGGTCTGGAATCAGTAGCCAGACTATTGGGGGAAGGTCCCAGAACAAGTTATATTTTATAGCTGTTGGAGTTTGCACTGACACGCAATGTATTTATTTTTGAGGACATATTTTTTCTACAGAGAACAGGAACTGCTATGGGGGCATCTTTTTTCCCATCTTATGCCATAATTTGTATGGGTTTTTTTTGAGGAGAGCTGTGTTTATAGGAATACATATTTTTTGAAAAATGTTATAGTTTTCAAAAGCTATATTGATGATTTGTTTTTTGTATGTAGAGGGGAGATTAGTCTTTTTGAACAGTTCATGTTGGAACTAAATCAGAATCAGTATGGCATCACAGTATCCTATCAAACTCATAGACATAAGATACAGTTTCTAGATTTGGAGTTCTTTGTGGATAAAGACAAGCTAGTGTCTTTTAAACCCTTTTCTAAGGAAACAGCGGCTAATAATGTTCTGAGTGCAGACAGCATCCAGAACGTTTACTTGATTCTCTCCCTTATGGAGAATTCAAGGGCCTTAGTGACCATGTTCATGACAGAACTGCATTGGATGGGGAATTTAACATTATTAGATGCAAGTTGGTGAACAGAGGGTATTCTAGCCAGGTGTTAAATAGGGCTGAGGAAAAAGTGAGAAAGCAAATTGCTGGTCGGAGAGTATGGAATCATGCAATATATCATGGGCGTGGAGATTATCATAAAGTGGGCAAGGATGATATATTTTTTGTTAATAAATTTTCCCCTTTTTCAGCTACATTGAAGGCGTTAGTGCACAGGTTGTGGCCTATCATACAACAGGATGTGGAAGTGGGCAACATTTTCAAGGGCAGGGTTGTTTTTTCTCATGGTAGATTTCACAACCTGAAGGAATTATTGACAGTAGGGTAAGTAGGATGGAAATTGGTTTTAACACAGTAGGCACTTTAGATGTGGAAGGTGCAAGGTGTGTGACAAAGTCAAGAACATTTCAGGTACTTTGATTAATGGAAAGAAGTTCATTGCCCTGGGATCTTACAATTGCAGTACCAGTGGGGTTGTTTATGCCATTGGATGTGATTGTCTACCTGTAAAGAGGTATATAGACCAAACCAGAAGAATGGTGAAAAGAAGAATTATAGGGCATTTGGGGGATGTGAGGCATGTTAGGCTTAATAATCCTGTAGCCCAGCATTTCCACACTGTTCACAATGGTAACACTAGCAGTTTGTTTCATTCTGTTTAAACAAACCTTATGCAGTACAAGGCATGGAGTATGGGCGCATTTTGTTAAGGATGGAAAGTAGATATATTATTAATTTTGGAATTTTGTGACCCCGTGGGCTTAATATGGAGTTAGATTTACATGTACAGGATGAAATGTTTCAGTATGGATTATTCTATAAATAGGGTAAAATATTTAAATATTTAAACATTTGTTAATCTAAAGATAGGTGCACTGGCATGAACATCTTAAACTATTAAGTTAAATGCAATAGGAATGTAAGGAGTTGCATTTTGAAAGTTTTTTGATGCACTTTAAATGTTTCTGAAGCATGTTAATTGCTCAGGATGCACTTTAGATTTACATTTTCTTGACTCACTGATTAATTGATCAACCATTGTAGGGCAAAATGTTTTAGTATTTGGTTAATCTAGAGATGCGTAAGTGCTTTTGTATTAACTTCTTAAATTATAATGTTAAATGCAATAGGAATGTAAGGGGTTGCACTTTATATGTTTTGATGCACTTTGAATGTTTTTGAAGCACTTTACTGCTCAGGATGCACTTTAGATTTTAATTTTCTTGACTCACTGATTAATTGATCAGTTATTGTATAATTGAATTGAATAATGAATGTAGTGAAATGTATATAAAGTACACCATTCTTGTGCATGATAATTCCCTGGAATGCTTGATGCGAAGTACTAGGAACACAGTAAAAGTAGATGGTGACTGTTTTTCCAGTTGTTCAGTGTGTTTTTTTTTCTTATTATGCAAAAAGTCCAGAAATCCAGACAGAGGATATACAAACAGATTAAGAGATAAATTAGAGGAAACTAAAATACTTCCACAGGAAAAACTGTCAGAAGCTTCAAATGAAAATTTGCATTCATTAATACAACAGATTTTTGGAAAACAGTATATAGATCAAGAAACTTTGATTTGTTTGGAAAAAGAAGCATCTGAGGAAGTGCAAAAATGTAAATAGCAAACCCTTGATATTTTTGAAAAGTATAAAAAAGAAATATAGACATGTGAAAGAAAGAGAAATTTGATATGGTGCAATGTTTATGCAAAGGAGAAAGCCAAGTTAATTAATATAGAGTAGGCAGTCTCAAAGATATTCAAAGAGAAATATAGGCAAAGACATCCAGATATGGAAAATTTTACAATAAAAAATGAATATCACAAAGATGGAATGTAGAAAAGAAGATTAATAAAGCAGAAGTTAAAGAAATAGAAGTTGAAGTTATGGAGTGCCTGAGAAGTGAAGGATTTAATGTAGAAGGTCTAACATAGATTTCATCACAGCATGATGAAGTGAGTCCCCAAAATAAGAAGAATCAGGAAGATCAAGAGATATCTAAAGAAGAAATATGGACATGGGAAAGAAAAAGAGATTTAATATGGTGTAAGATTTATACAAAGGAGAAAGCAAAACTAACCAATACAAAAAGAGCAGCACCAAAGATATTTGAAGAGAAATACATGCAATAGAACCTGGGTATAGAAAACTTTATAATACAGAAGATAAGAAGACAAAGAAGAAAAGTAGAAAAGGAGATTAGTAATGGAGAAGTTAAAGAAATAGAAATTGAGGTTATTGAGCACCTGCAAAGTGAATGATTCAGTGAGGAAAATCTAATGCAGAAAGCACCAAAACAGGATAGAGCAATGGATATCCAAATTAAGGGGAAACCAGTGGAAAAGGAAGCAATTGGTCAGGTGCCATATCAAGATATTTTGGAGCCTTCCACAGGAAACCAGTATAAACTTTCACTTGAAGCGGGACAGCAAGGGAAGGAAAAGGAAACAATGGAATCTCTGGTGCAGCCAATGTTGAGGAGTGATAGACCAGTGAGTTCCCATATGACAGAGCAATGGATGGCACAAGATGACATTGAAGAGAAGGTGCCACGGGAAGATGCTATAGAACTCTCTATAGAATCCCCACAGGAAGTGGAAAACAAAGGATGTGCCCTCAGTTTGGAAGAAGATGAACTAAGGGAAGAGTTGCTTGATTTAATGGACATAGATAGATAGATATATTAAGATCAATGAAAGAAATAGACTGCAGAAGGTCAATAAAATCCCAAAAGTCAGAAGTCTGATAAAACAAATGAACACAGTAATTAGGACTCTCCACAGAGATTTGTGCGATATAACAGAAGTAAACAGGATATATTACTGTACAGCGAAACTAATAACTGATAAAGTTCTACCACAAGAACATAGGGTAGTGAGGCAAAGGAAGGGGAGAAACTGTATACCGTCATGGAAGTATCAAACAGAGAAAACTATAAATCAACTAAGGCAAGAAGTGTCACAGTTAGAAGACTATAGAAGAGAGAATAGATCAACAAAAATGCTAAGAAAAATAAATGTGATTAAAGCAATGCACAGTATTAGAACAGACCAGGATCTATCATGCAGTATTGCAAATAACAAATTAAAAATTTCAGCACAGGTGGAAAAACTTAGAAGATACACAGATAAATATAAATGAAAAGCAAATAATAAGCAATTTATTGACGACCCAAAAAAGTTTTATAGAGAATTGGGAAACACGGTAAAAGGAATTGAAGGACAGCCAAAAAAGAAGAAAGATACATTTTGGAGAAGTATCTATGAAGATTCTGTCGAACACAACAAAGATGCTAAATGGATAAAAGAAGTAAAAGAAAGAATAGAAAGCTTAAAGGTACAGGATATGAAATGGGATGAAGTAACAGCCAGAGAGATTGAAACAAAGTTAAGAAAATCTTCTAACTGGAAAACTCCAGACCCAGATGCAGTACCTAACTTTTGGTTAAAAGTATTAAACATCTATGCAGAAAGAATTAGACATAAGTAAGAACTATTTATATGTGCGTCCAGAGCAGACACCAACCTGGCTAACAACAGGTAAAACAATGCTCTTACTTAAGAGTAAACCTGCAAGCTACCCCAAAAATTATAGACCAATAACTTGTCTTCCAATGATGTATAAGCTATACATGGGAATTGATGCCGACAGAGTTTATAGTCATTTAGAAAAAACTCAATTATGGCAGTAGAACAAAAGGACAGTAAAAGAAATTCATATGGCACAAATGATCATTTGCTGTTAAATAAAGTCATAGTGGAGAACTGTAAAAAGGGGAAGAATCTAAGTATGGCATGGATTGACTACAAAAAAGCATTTGATAGTATCCCACATTCATGGATAAAAGAGTGCTGAAAAATGTCTAAGATACATCCTACATTGATCGACTACATTACAGTGACCATGAAATAGTGGCAGATGATTCTGCAATTAAGCCATGATAAAGGACAAATTATTATCCCAGAGATACAAATTCAAAGGGGGATATTTCCAGGGTGACTCTCTGTCACCGTTGCTATTCTGCCTTGCTCTTAACTCATTAAGCTGTTTACTTAACAGCTTAGGCCATGGCTAAAATTTGGCAAAAACAACAAAGTCTAATGACTTCTCATCTTCTCTTTGCCAATGATTTAAAACTGTATAGCTCATCAAATGAGGAAATGAAAACAGATGCAGTTGTCAAAACTTTTTCAGATGATATTAGAATGTCATTTGGTCTTGATAAATGTGCAAAAGCAACCTTTAAAGCAGGAAAACGGCAGCAACAGGAAAACATCAGTTTGGGACAAGAATGTGATATAAAAGAACTTGAGCAAGAGGGAGTGTATAAATACTTGAGAACTGATGAAGGATCAGCAATAAAACATGAACAAATGCATCTAAAACTTATAAGGAATACTTCAGAAGACTTAAATTAATCCTGAAAACAGCATTGGCATCTAGGAACAAAATCCAAGCTATAAAACAATTTGCTCTTCCTGTGCTAACTTACAGTTTTGGAGTAATTGATTGGCCCCAAAATGTGTTGGATAGATTAGATATTAAAACAAGAAGGATGCTTCATGCTCACCAAATGATCTATAAAAATCAGTGCATACCAAGATTGTATATCCCCCATTCTGAAGGAGGGATGCGCTTCCTTGAAACTGATTACATGTAAAGATCTGTAATCGTGGGACTCCACACATATCTGCTGACCTCCCGAGAACCAAATGTAGTGAAAGTTTTGAAACATGAGGAGAATAAATCTAAGATGACTTCTCTGCTTAACCTAGCAGAAGCATATCGGCATCAAGCAGGAATGGAAATCAAACCAGAAGTGGATAAAAATCAGGAAGTAACTGAATGTGCTAAAAAAAAAAAGGAAAGCATATAAGGTGAAGGACCAGATGAAAAGGCAAGAAATGCGAAAAAATCATAAATATAGTTGCAAGTGTAGAAAACTTCTGGAAGAACCTCATGTTGATCAGGAATGAACACAGGAATGGCTAAGAAGAGGCAAATTCAAACCAAGAGATGAAAGGTTAATATTGGCAGCCCAAGATAGTGGGCTATGTACACATTGGTTTACAAAGTCCATTGAACATGTGGGAGAAACAGACAAATGTAGGTTTTGTAAAACAGAACTAAAAACAGTTGCGCACCTTGTTGCTGGTTGCAACCTACTAATGGCAGAAGGACTGTATACTGAAAGGCATAATAATGTGGTAAGACTGTTGCACTGGCGATTGTGCAAACATTATGGTATTGAAGTGGCTAAAAAACACTGGAAACATGAACTGCAAAACATTACAGAAAATTATGAAGTTTACATTACATGGGATCATCCATTGCCAACAGTTCAAAAGATAGATGCCAGAAAACCAGATATAGTGGTCCAAGAAAAGAAGACAAAAGTAGCATTGATCAATGGAATCGCCACACACAATGACTACAGTGTCATGCATACAGAGAGACACAAAATCACAAAATATCAGGATTTGCAGTCAGAAACTTGAGCAATGTGGAAGCAAGATACTCAGATAGCTACAATAATATTAGGATCAATGGGTCTTATAAGAAAGAGTTTACAAGCATATTTAGATATGCTACCAGTACATGTAATTCCATATGAATTGCAGAAGGAGTCATTACTGGGCACATTGCGGGTGCTGCAAAAGGTACTTTTGGCTGACATCAAAGAGTGAAACAATACTAATTTCATGAACTTTAATCTTACTTTGACTTAGGAACGTGGTCCATTCCCATCATGGTATTAGAAACCCAAAAGATTTGGAGAAATTAAAAAGGAGGAATTAGCAATGGGGAGAATGGATATTGTAACAGACTGACAAGCTTGGCCACTCATAAATAAAAATTAAGGTACTACAGGAGACACTGGTATGAGAGTGGCAACCAAAGAAGTCACTGTGGGTTTTGAGCAGGGCTTTAGGATTAAAGAACATCTGAAGCCAGATAACAGGTTTTGCCATAACCTGGCATCAATAAATAGTAAAGAACGACTGGTGTGAGAGATGTTAAACAAAGAGGTAGGCTTGGGGGTGGATGTCTGGCCTATTCAAAACCTTACCATTCCAAATGTACAAAATTTCCTTGCTCCGGTGTGTCACAAAAAAAGGAGGCTAGGAATATATCTCTTAATTCCCTACCCATCCTTCTCAGAAGGGGACCCTGTTAATCACACCATTGACAAAATAGACAGTGCAGTGTACCTCATTAGATGATAAAATGTACATACTGAAAAACAAAGGATTCACTAGAATGGTGAAGCTAGACATTGATTCTGCTTTTTGCCTGCTCATGTTTCAGCCAGGGGACTCACGCCTTTTGGCAGTGAAGCTAGATGATTACTTCCAGTTCAACAAAGCCATGCACATGGACTGTGTGGTGGCCTGTGTCACCTTTGAGAAATTCAGCACAACCCTGCACCGGGCATGGGAGAGAATGATTCATGAGTGGGTGCTCAGCAGTATATTATTTGAATGATTTTTTGATCATGGGAACATCCAGGCAGATTACAGAATGGGGGACAGAAAATCTGAAGCTCTGTCTTGTACCTCTGGCCAGGGATAAGGAAGAAGGGTATAAAATAAAAAGGTGTGGTAGCTAGAGAGTAAAAAACACAGTTTTATTACCAATAAAATAAATAATTTAGGTAAGCGCTTTCAAGATAACCCTCTTCTTCAGACCTTAATAAAAACTTCTGCAAGCATTCAGTTTAAATACAAATAATAACCAATAAAAACACTTAATGAGAATTAATGTGGCAAACCTCTTTTTCTTAAGAGAAGTTTTAAAGAAACAGCGCTGTTCAGGCCAGGAAAAACATAAGCCTTAAAATCAACAATCCATCTCAACTCTATATATTCAGTTTCATTACATAGATCTCCTTCTCTTAAGCTCTCATTAATTTTTTTGTAAAACTAAGAATTTAAAGTTGTGCTGTGTACCATAATCAGATACATGTTTAGCCAGTGCATTTGTTGATTTATTGTCACGTATGTCATTCAGATGTTCCATGACCCTCTCGTTCAACATATGATTAATTTTACCTATATAAAATGCACTGCATGAGTTACACTTAGCAAGATAAACTATGTTCTTAGTGCAACAGTCTGCACAGAAAAAAAATTCTACTTGTTTCAAGTGTACCGGATGCACAACCATACAGGCTGACCATATATTGCAACGAATCTTGCAAGCCCTGCATGCATATGTTCCCTTGCACTGTGAAATATACCTTTCACTTGTTCTGTTGTTCTTATAACATAACCGTTGCTTCAAATTCTTACTGTTTTTAAAACTAAAGCTGGGAGTGGACCCTACAACCCTACTAATTTGAGGGTCTGTGAGTAAAATAGGCCAATATATATATATATATATATATATATATATATATATATATATATATATATATATATATATATATATATACACATATATATATAAATATATAGATATACATACAGATAAAAACACGCATAAAATAAAACATTTTGACAGTAAGAATCCTTGTCCCTATTTGATGTTCCTTTTCCAACTCATCATAAATCAGAGTTTTTGTTCTGTTTCACTACAAACATCCAGCAAGTTTTCATTATCAAGAATTCTCATACCCACTGGTCTACTAAGAGAGCACTACATTGCCCAGGAGGCAGTTAGGCTTTTACCGTAAGAAGTAGAGAGTGCATGGGATGATGTGGGGAACGCTAATTCTGACAGCAATATAGCTATGATGAGAGTACAGCCAGCCCATTATAATTGATATACAAATAGGTGGCATGACCTGGGGTTTATCAACAAAAAGAGAATGACTGCAATGATAGCAAGGCAACTGTTAATGCTGAAAGCCATCTGTAGTGGTAGGTGGACCATTTGGTCAGAGATGTTGACCAGGTTGTTTTAGTTCTAGGCAGTCTGCCCCATTTCAATTGACAGGACTACAGGCTACATTAACAGGAAAGTAGCTAGAATAGCCCCAAAGCTTGGCCTGCTCATATTGAGGTGCAAGAAGAGATCTGGCATGTTACAGACCAAATGACCTAAGCATGATATATTCAACCTATGGGTGGCACTCCCAGTTGAGGATTAGTCAAGAACACCCAGGCAGAGGGCCTTTGATCCAAAGGCGGGGGGATGTCAGCCAGGCGTAGCTGGCTTCCTGGTGACCTGAGAGGGTGGGGGCTAGGGGATCCCCCTTTTCACCCTTATGCCCTGTCCTCATTGGGGGGGGGGCTTACTCATAGCATATCAAGAATTGGCTCAGTGGGAGTTGGATAACTGGAGTACTCCCAAATGACCAAGTGTTTACACATTGGCAGAACAGGAGGGGGAATGTTGGTGCCAAGTTAAGCTTACCAGCTCTGGTAAGGTTTGGTACAAGGTGAATAGAGTATGTGTTGCCTGGTGTCTGTCACTGTAGGCCGGCTGATGCCAAGTTTCAGGCAAGGCTGGAACAAAAATAGTAAGTGAATCAATGAGAGGTATGAAGTTTTGTATGGCAAATCCTGTAACTACTTAAACATATCTCTGTATGCATGTACATTTATAGACACAGTTTGTATCACTGGCACACAAAGAATCGAAATAAAGTGGGTAATGACAACCGATTCATGGACTGATTATTTGTGTCTGTGTAGGCAGGAGCAATCCGATTGGTTAAACTGTTCGCATTACAAATTAGAAAACTCATTCTCAATCCCCATTTCCAAGTAATGACACATTTTTCATCCTCTGTGCAGGTCAGATTAGTTCTTAACAGCCACTGCGCAATTCTTAAACATGAATTAATTACGCATAGAACATCTGATCCAGCAGAACAATTTATATTTATTAATTTATTTATAAAATTATATCCAATAGAATTTAAAGCTTTTTGATTACTTAAGTAACAGAAAAACATAGGTTCATAGGTTCATAGGTGTGTACTAGTCTAATGGCCCTGGATCCTTTACAAGCCTAGCCCATAGGATTACCCTGGCATCGTGCCACACGACCTTAGTTCTCAGTGCCTCTGTCAAGTAGAGCCACTGGAGTTATCCCCGGGGTGAATTTTCTGTTTCCCATCCACTGATCAAAATTTCTCTTGAAGAGGGTCAGCAAGGTGCTCTACTTGACATGTATGAGAAGTTTGTTCCATAGTATGGGCAGTCTCTGGGTTATGAACCTGTCCCTCCAACTTGTTCTGTTGATTGTGGTAATGAGGTTGAGATCTCTGGAGCATGTGGTGCGGAGGGATTAGGATTTCTTTAGCTGTAGCATTTCTAACAGAGCTGGGTCAGACATGGCTTTATAAGTCAAGCAGAGATCGCCTATAAGTAGGCGATATGAGACAGAGATTAGTTGGAATTTTTTGAGTCTGTCCATATAGGACAAGTGTTTAAGGCCTTGAATCCCCTTTGTGAGGTAATTTTGTGGCCTCTCCAGTTGTTGCAGGTGTCTAGTGAGGTACATCCCAAATGGGTCATTGTACTTGATGATTTCCCTAATGAGGGAAGGGTAGAGGGAGACACTGACCTCTTTCTTCCTGGATGCAAAACCCTTAGCAATGAGATGTGCCACACAGAAGAACTTTCTGACCACAGTGGCAATGTGGGGATCAAAAGAGAAGTTGCTGTCAACCTGTGTTCTCAGATCCCTATAACGCCTTCTGTGTTCAGTGGAATACCTTCAATGTGGTAATTCCTGGGAACCAGGTTTTTCCCAAACGGGATGACGACACAATTTTTGGCATTGAGTTTAAGGCTATGGTTCTGACACCATTCACTGGTCTCAGTGAGGCCATTCTGTAGGATGTCAACACCACTTGGGGAGTTAAGAATAGCCTACAACTTGCAATCGTCTGTGAACTTTGTCAGCCAGAGTCCCTTCATGTTGGCCTGGACTTCAGAGAAGTAGATACAAACAGGAGAGGACCCAGGACCAAACCCTATGGGACTCCACTCATGACTAGTCAGCAGTCTGACTTGGAGTCAGCTACTTTCACATTATTCTCCATTTGCATGGGTGCTGAGAAGTTAGCCACTGCTGTTTTAGGAGCCCAAAGATAGCTTTGGAGAGGTTTTTCATGGTGGTTACCTTTGTGGGGGGTGGGGTGGGAGAGATGTGGGTTTCCAGGGTGATTAGTTTGTGGTTGGATCTAACCAGGGAGGATCTGACTATTGGTGTAGAGCAACGGTCGCCCATGTTAGTAATGACTAGGTCAAGGATGTTGCTTCCTCTAGGGGGGGTAAGAACTAGCTGGTCCAAGGCACTGGAATTAATGAACTCCAAGAAACGTTGGGCAAGTGTATTGGTACATGAGTAGTTTACCCAGTTAATGGAGGGGTAGTTGAAGTCGCTTAGTAAGAGAGTGTTGGGTTGGACCCTAATATTCTCCAGGTTGCTTGGGAATGTGGAGTGTGAGTCTTGGGACATGGTTGGGGATCTATAGCAGGCTATAACCTAAATGACTGTCTTACCCAATGTTAGCTGCACCTGAAGTTATGTTGAGCTACCAGTCTGGAGGGTTGTGCATCCTTTATGAATATGGAAACACCACCGCCTTTGGAGCTATGGTCCAAGTTCTGGGGCTGAAAAGTGTGGAATGGGTTATAGCCTGGTAATACAGGGGTGCCTTCTGCTGCCTTGAACCAGGTCTCTGTTACAGCACAAATGTCAATGTTCCCCATTTTAAGGAGTGCTTCAAGTGAGTGCATTTTGAGATTTAGACTTCTAGCGCTGAGCAAAATGACCCTCAGATTACATTTGTTTGTAGCTGTTACGGTGGTCATTTGGTCTTTGTAACACCACCTAAAAAAAGGCACTATAGGGGTGGCAAGAGCCTTGGCCAGTATCCAGAAGCAGAGGGGTGACTGATGCAGGCCATCTCTGGCAAAGCATCGAGGTCTGTCAATTATGTCATCCCAGGCAGACAGACACTGGATCCCCTTAGAATGACACCAGAAACATAGCCAATTGTTGAAATCAATCATTTTCTGCTTGTACTGTGGTATCATTCTGGGTGATGGTAGGATGCTGCTCAGGGCTAGGGTCATACCCGCCTGGGCTACATAATCCAAGAGCTCCTCCATGTCTCTTTTCAAGTAGTCCAGGGTGGTATGTCTCAGGTTATTCTCACCCACATGTAGAATGACAGAGTCATATTTGTACCTGTTGTTGAGAGACCTGAGTGCGTGCGTTATGTGGCAGATCCTGGCACCTGACAGGCAGCTGATTGCTACTTCCTCCTTATTCAACCTAGTGAGTGGGACATCATTGTGTCTCACTATCGAGTCACCTATGACTAGTGTGTTGGGCATGTTTTTTTTGCCTTAGGGGCTTTGTTTGAGTGGTCCACTGACTAGGGTAGTTATGTGTCACGTGATTAGTGTTGTGTTGTGGTGGTTGAGTGCATTTCTGCCTTGGAGGTCTCTGCTGCTTGGATAGATTTTTATTGATAGCCTCCACGAAGGTGGATGTGTGATTTGTGTTTTTATGTAAAAGCAGTGCTGGTGTGTGTTCTGGAGGCCTGTGTGTTACATGTGGTGTGGTGCAAGTGTTGACCTTCTCCTCTTGACCAGATATTCTGGTCATGGCTTTAGAGTGCGCGGCTTCCAATCTGGATATATAAGTGCATCTCTCGCAAATCTGAGTGTTGGAAGGTAAGAAGAGAGGGTTGTCGGTGTACATGAGGCAGTTGCTACATTGCCTCAGGATGCTCAGGTTCACCAGTTTAATAGGAGAAAGCACAGGGAACTGACCTTTAGACATGCCTGGAGGGGTTCCCATTGATAATAAGTACTGAATCTGTTTCTTTGTAGAACATTTAGTGCTGGTAGCACTTTTGCATGCTACAATAATTACTACAAGAAGTCTAGTAAAGTCCTAGACTGATAAGCTAGTATAAGTGCAGGAGAGGAGAGAACTAGTAGATCTAAGGGAAAAATTGAAGAGCAGACTCTGGCACCACTCAGAAGCTTACAAGCAGTCATGGATACAGCAAGTCTGTCTCTGGACAAGACTAGTTACTGGAAAGGTGGGAAACAAGGGCAAACACAGGCTTTTAAACTGAAAAGCTGAGAGAGATGGAAAAACTGTCCAAACAGCCAATAAACTACAATTTCTAGGCTGGGAACCACTCCTCTTGTGGTAGATAGGCTACTTAGTGCTTACCACTCTCACTGATAAGCTAGAAGGCTTCCCACCAACACAGCAAGGCTTGGGGGGGGGGTGCTCAGGAGCTTACAAACAGTCCTGGATACAGCAAATCTGTATCTGGACTAGACTAGTTACAGGAAAGGGGGGAAACAAGCTTAGAATGTTTATATTTAATTAAAATATACTGTACCCAACCAGCAGTATAGATAAACTGTTGCCTCTACAAGTGTCTATTGGCAACTTTAAACATGATAAGTGTCTCAAAAGTCCCAATACCTGTACCCCTGCTTGCCCAAGTATCTTCTAAACATAACTCAAATATTTCAGTGCATCTGGTTATGATTATTCTAAAGATATTGGTTTTCCATAATTTATAAATAGTCTGTTGTTGCTAATTTGCATTTCTAACTGCTGACCAAACAATCTGATCTTGTATGCTGTCTTCCCACCATGACTAGTAAACTGTCTATATATTTTAATATAAGTCCAGCACTTTTCCTGAGAGTCAGAGCTACCCTTTGTCTCTCAGGGAGACATGAGTCATATTATCGAACCTGAAAGGCATGCATTCATTGTTAATTACAATATTTCACAGGTCAGATGAATTTAACAGTTGTTAAACTACAAAAGTTCTTTTATTCTTCCATCATCCAGCATTTTTTCATAATGTGTGCAGCTTTTTGCCTGTATAGGTTACCTGCTTTAAAAGTTCTCAAGTCTTCAATTTTATTCAGACCTTCTAAATTGATTTAGTGTGTTGAGTGCTATAAGCTGCAACTTGTTCACTGTCTTGGATCCTTCTAGACTGTCTTCTGTTTTCTCTGATTCACTTACTTTGTCTCCACCTTTTGGGTCATGGTTTCCAATCCTTCTTTCAGCTTCATGAACATCAGTTAATGCTTTAAATCTAATCTGAAAGAGGAATCAAAACTCTGTCAGACAATACATTATATATTTATGCTTCATCATTCTGTTTCCCATTATTGTAACCAGAAACTACATTCTGTATTTACTCATGTATGAACAATAATCATTATCAAAGAACAGCTGTTTGTCACTGACTTTTTACAGTTTCCTTTAATGTCACAGCATTGAAAAAATCTGCTCACTAAGTTTATGTTTTAAATATTCCCATAATATTCCATGGATGCTTTTTATTCACAAGTCTGGTTGTTTTTCTTGCACAGAACTCAAGCAGTCCTGTCCTCCTTCTTTTTCTGTTACCCAGCAATTTGAATATTCTTTCTATGTGTCCTATGCTCCGTATCACTTTGCTTTTTCTTATTATTTCCAACTTTGTCAAGACAAATTTATAGTTTGGTTTTAAGGCAATACTTTGTTTCCATATTTCTTCAAAAGTAGCTGTATGAGAATTATTTTCTTACAATGTTTCCATCTATTGTTATTTAGCCCCAACTATATATTTAGCAAGTTACCAGTCTTTTTTTTTTGTCTCAGTATGAAAGGTATCTCCAAGCCCAGCCCACAGTTTTTCTATGATTACAGTATAGGTTCATAGGTAATAGGCGATTGATCTGTGAAAATCATAAGAAGCCTAGTCCTACAATCCCATGGTAGTTTTAGGCCCTTATAGTTTGCATACAAATAACTCCATGATGGGCAGAACAAGGATATATTATAGCAATAACCCACGCCTGGGTGTGGGTAATGCTGGATTTACCCACGGTTGGCGTGGTTTGGTCCCGAGGGCGAAGCCCGAGGGACCAAACAAAGCCAATCACGGGTAAATACAGCATTACCCACACGCAGAAGTGGGTTATTGCTATTATACCATGACATTATTTAAGAAAAGAAACTATTACTTTTCTTAAATAATGGCATAGTATAATGCCTGTTTACTGCCCTTCCGCAGATGTCTGGCATCCGCGGCAGTTCTGATGTACTGCGCGCCTGCGCAGTACATCAGAACTGTGGGCAAAAGCAACGGAGAAAGCAAAATCTCCGTTGCTTTTTTTTTACTGTTTTGCTATGTTAAATGGGTTTAACATAGCGAGACAGTTTTAAAATAAGCAACAGAGATGTCCGTTGCTTATTTTAAAACTGTCTCGCTATGTTAAACCCATTTAACATAGCAATAAAAAGCAACGGAGATCTTGCTTTCTCCGTTGCTTTTTAAAACCTGTCTCGCTATGTTAAATGGGTTTAGCATAGCGAGACAGCTTTAAAATAAGCAACGGAGATCTCCGTTGCTTATTTTAAAGCTGTCTCACTATGTTAAACCCATTTAACATAGCGAGACAGTGTTTTAAAAATAGAGTTATACTAACGGAAAAAAGTCCGGGCGACCGGACCTTTTTCCATTAGTATAACTCGATTTACAATGTGCACGCTGGCCAATCAGCGTGCACGTTTTGGGGGGGTCATGGTATAATATGACATTTACACATTTCCTCTATCCGTGAGAGACAGGGCTGCTAAACCAGGAGTGAATTTATGATTCCTCATCCATTCACCCAAAGTATGTTTGAACTGAGTAAAAAAGTACTTTGCTTTATGTGAAGTTGAAGATGGTTCCAAAGGAGTGCCATAAGTACTTGTCCCACTAACATTTTCTATTTATTCTGCAAAAGAGATCCTTTGAGAGGGTGAGATTGATATCCTTTGAGAGGGTGTTTATGAAACCACCAGGACTGCAAATGTGTGATAGGTCTGACAGAATAGGGTCTGTTGAAGATATGTATGTGAGATACCGAATACCTCTCAGTAGCCTGTATGATACTGAAAAGAGGGACAAGGTTTTGAAATGGTCTGCATCATTTTTATGATTAGGTCAGCCATTAAGCTTTAACATTAGCACTGACGTCCAAAAAAGTAAATGCCAAAGAAGGGTCATCCAAGGACTGATCCCTGCGATGCACAACTAGAGACATGTTTTTAGGAGGCGGTAGAGCCACCCACTCAAGCCTTCTCACTTTGATATGTGAGCCAATTTGCTATCCAATGAGTTACATAGTGACTGACATTAAACTTGGTGAGTTTATCTATGATGCCTGAATATAGGATGATGATGAATGCCTTTGTGAAGTCTGTATATGAGGCGTGTACTGTTTTGCCCTCATCCATTGCTTCAGTAACTTTTTCAAAGAAGTTGACCATGTTATGTAGGCAGGATCTGCCCTTGATGAATCCAAACTGGGTTAGGTCAAGTCTTTAGATTACCTATAACCTTACTTATTAATTTCATAAAGATCCTTTCCATATAATTCCAGATGACACTGGTCAGGCTTCTAGGTCTATATTTACCTGGGTCTGCTGAAGTCCTACCTTTGTGTAAGGAAGTGACTACTGCTTTCCTCCATTCATCAGGCATGACGCCTGTTTTAGCTAATATTGAATACCTTCTGTAGGGTCAGACAAGACATGTTTCAGGTTGATCAGTAGGTGGCCTGGTATGTTATCTGTCTTCACAGACATAGTGCTCTCAGTCTTAGAGAGCATCAAGAAAACTTGTTCTTGGGAGTTTTGGGGAATGTGTCGGTTGGGTATGTGATCTGGCAATACTGGAAGGGATGGGGAGTAATGTCTGAGATAGATTTGCTAGTAGATTTGCTATGTCCTCTAGGTCTGAGTATGTGATATCATTTACTATTAGTTCTACACAGTGCTGGACTTTGTTTCTGGAATTTTTAATGCAATTAAAGAAGGCTTTGTGGTTATCCCTCATCTGGGTAGCTATTTTTACCTCATACCTGGATTTGTTTGATTTGATCAGGGTCCATAATTCCTTGTTTAATTGGCAAGCTTGTTTTGATATCTTGAGAGTTAGGTTTATTTTTGCATGCAGTAATTGTTTTTTTCTTTTATTATAGAGCCAGTTCATATTTAGGTTCTACCATATGTATTTATTTTTGAATTTGGATTTGTATATAGTTAAATATGCATAGAACTGGCAGTGAAAGGTTTGCATATGTACTGGGTCATCAAGATGAAACAGGCTTTTGAATTTATCCAGGTCATCACTCAGTTTTAGTAAATTAGCCTTTGCCTAATGTCTGAAAATCAAGGTTTTGGAAATTGCTTCAAGTTTCATTCTTATGATGAATGACTTATAGTCTGATTTAACTATTTACAATTAATAATTACTTATTATTAATTATTATTTATTATTAATTAATTTACATTTCAATTGATGTGGAACAAGACTGCCCCATTTCTGCAAAGACCAAGAACAAGATTTAATCTTCCCTAGTTGGTGCACAGACTAACTGGTGCAGGACATTTGTACTTATGAAGTTCAGAAATGTCTGGGCATGCATGTTTGTAGATGTATAAGTCTTCCAGTTTAGGTAAGGGCAGTTGAAGTTTCCTAAAAGAATGGTCAACATCATTAACCCATTTTTTCCATCTTCTACATAGGGTCAGGGTATTGTATCAACTGTCACCATCTTTTTTGATCCAGTCCAATTCTTCAACCTCCGTCAGTGGTCATGCTTGACAGCCACAGGTCTTCTGTCACACAATCCATCTATCTTTTTGCTGGACTCCTTCATTTCCTTTTACCTTCTTCCTGTCTATCCTAAATCTCGTTCACCGGATTTTCTTCGACTTTACTGCATATGTTCCCAAAGCACTGTAACCTGTTCTCTTTGACATTCTATGTAATTTGAGCTACTTTGTCTTCTGCTCCACTGTCCTCATTTCTTTATCTATCCAACAGTGTGCATCCTACCACCCATCTCAGGCACTTCATCTTCATCACCTCTTGCTTCATCAACACCTCTGCCTTCACTGCCCAGGTTTCTGTACCATAAGGTAATACTGATTGCACCACTGTTTCGTACATCTTACTTTTCAGAATCTTTGACATTCTTCTATCACTCTACACCCCTGACACTTTATGCCAGTTCGCTGAAGCCCTTCTGATTCTAGCTTTGACCTCCTCATTCAGACTACCTTTCTCCTTCACCACCACACCTAGATACTTGAAGCCATTTATCTGTTCCACTGTTTCCCTTCTGTATCAGTTTTCAGCTTGCTCAGATCTCTCCCAATTGCTGCCATGACAACTGTATTTTTATACTTACTTTCTTTCCATATGTCTTCAGTTTTGCATTGCATTCCCCTATCATTTACTGAAGCTCCTGTTCAGAGTATGTTTGTAATGCGACATCATCTGCATACAGTAGCTTTTGTTCATCTGTCCCTCTGATCTGTTTGCTAATTTAGTCTATCACCAGTATAAACAGCAGTGGACTCACACCTACCTGAATTGGGAATACTTCTGTGACTTCAAACTCTGTTTGTACTTGTGTCATTGGGTCCTAGCACTTGGCATGTAATAATTCTACACATTTCCAGGGCTTCAAACCATTGCAGGATTGTCCTAATCACCTTTCTTTGGACTTTGTCATATGCTTTCTCCAAGTCTAGGAGTGTCCAATTAGACTCCACATCTCTTGCTTCTTCTCAACTATCTGTTTCACTGCATTTTGTCAGTTGTTCCTCATCCAGATCAGAATTTGAATGGCTCATCTTCCATTTTCCTTTTTACTACTCTGCATATTTGTTTATCAATCAGTTCCTCCAGCACTTTCATGCAGTGTGAGAGGCATTTGATACCTCTGTGCTATCCACAGTTGTGAATGTCCCCTTTGTTCCTCTACACTGGCACAGGAATGTGTATTCTCTCTCCTCATCTGTGATATACCTTTCGCTTCATACTGTTAAGAGTACCCTCTGGAGCCATTTCTCTCCTAACTCATCCAACATCCTGATCATAGCTCCCATGACCTTATCTGAGCCTGTTGCTTTCCCTGACTTCATTTTTCTTAGTGTGGTTCTTATTTCTTCTAAGGTGGGCTTTTCTTCCTCTTTTATTGTACGCTGTATCTGGGGTAGTACAGCTTCTGTGGGATTTTCTTCATTAAGAAGCTGCTGGAAATACTCATTTCATCTGACTTTGATGTCAAGTGAGCTGTTGAGCAGGTTCTTACTGACATCTCATATGAAGTTTGATGACTGTCTTTATTATCTTTCTGTCATTGCCTTGCCATCTGATAGAGTTTCTTTGTGCCAACTGCTGAGTCACTTTCCAGGAGCTGGTGGAGTGCTTACTTGTGATGCCTTGTTCCTTGTTATAGTGACTGATCTCTTAACCTCTTTGTTAGCCAACCAGTATTCCTTATTAGTTTGGTCTTTCTTTTCTATGTCACACTTTTTTCTACATTCCCTTCTTTTTATAACTTCCTGGACTTCTACATTCCCTAAACAGCATTTCTCATGTACCCTATTTCCATACCTGGCTCACCTGCACACGTGATCCTTGGTCCCACCACATGGTGTTTTGAGATGCAGCCATTCTTCTTCTTCTTCTCCTTATATCTGTCTTTCTGAGGTGCTAGAATCCTGATTATTTCCTTGAACTCTTGCACTTTCTCTCCAATCAATTTCCAGGTCTTAGATCCGGTATCTGTTGACCTTACAAATGTCTCTCACTGCTGCTTGCAGCTGCTTGTGACCAGGAAATCAAACATGCAAGTGTGTGTGCACCCCTTCCAGCCCACTTGTGCCATAGTCAAAGCTTTATTTCTCTACACCACCGGTGCAGGTTTCAACATGCAGATATGTGGTACACTGTACCTTCTCAGGCCTCACAGTATGGAGAAAAATCATACTTTCAGCAGTTTTCAGTTCTCAGATAAAGTGCCTTACAAAAAGGGACTTTCTTGAATCTGTAGCAGCAGCATCTCTAAAACGCATAAACAAATGCAATATGTTTAATTTCTGATACCATGCAAAATCTGGGATCTTTATGTAGAAAATAAATAGGAGGACTTGATGTAACAAACTGACTGTCCTTTACTTTCATTCTTTCAAACAGCACAAGATGCCAGACAACATGATTCACTATATCCTGATAACCAGCTAGCTGTAAAGGGACTAAACAAATATGAGACCAGAGGTAAGGAGGAGACCACTTCTCAATGAAGGTGATAAGGGAATGAGCAGAAAGTATGGAGAGCTAAGGAACTGATTTGGTGCATTGTTCTTCAGACACATCATAGAAGGAAGACAAGCATCTAAAAGAGAGAATATCAGAGTGAAGTAGAGGAAGATAGTAATGCTCCTGGGGTATCTGAATCTCTCAAGAGAAGACTGGGAGATTCTGAGTTGCAAAGTCAAAATGAAAAGGAGTTGTCTTAGATATTGGACCATACTGGGGTTTAGAAAACTGGACTAGCACCAAACTAAAAAGTATAGAGTTACGAATGTGGCCCTAACAAAAGTTGAAGGAGTTAGGGATCTTCAGATAAATGCAACAATAGCCATTCCTGATCATACCACTGTTAAGTTTAGAGCAGCGGACTGATCAAAACACAAATACAATGATAATGGTGTGGGAGTTTTCAGGAGAGTGGAATATACTGAGCTGTTGGAGAATGGGAAATATAAGTTAGGAAACTGGGAGCAAACCTAGGGAGTACACAGGCTATCGTAATGGGTCATGGATTACTGAGAACAATGTGCAAAAGACTTATGAATAAGTAACAAAAGGCAAAGAGGAAATAGCCAGCATGGCTACATAGGAATGTGAGGTAAACAAATGGGGAAAAAAGATAAGGCATACTAGAACTGGAAGGAAGGGCTGGAGGTATATGGCCTGATTCTTTAACAGCTACACTGAGTGCTGCTATTATGGTGCACTGCACACACAATAGTATACTATCTTTTATTCATTTAACAGCTCTACACATAGTGTAGAGCCTCAGAACAAAAGGAAATGGCAGAATATGCCAATGAACACAGAAACAGCCAAAGTACATGCTAATTAATCAATCCAACATGGCAGAGCTGCTCAGGAAGCCATAAAGCAATCATGTACACTAAGCGCTCACTTTTGCCCTGAACTCCAAAATCCTGTGGAATACAGGCATGATTACACTTAGAAAAAAATATTAGAGGTTGCTGCTGATGTCTTTATCCTGTATACACAACTGGCTTTAATTCAAGGTAGTGGTGCTGCTGCTGCAGGACCTCAGCCAAGAAGAGGAAAGGTGTTTAGATCTCATTTGACTTATCATGGACTGCATGACAAAGCAATTGCAGAGTGATACAGAGTAGACACAGAAACACTAGAAGAACTATGCAACCTCTGCAGGCCCTACCTTAGACCCCAGGCAAATAATAGAGAATGAACAAGAGAAGAAGCCAACACCCTGGAGGATCCATACAAAACAAACTTTATTCCAACTGAAACTAGACCGGTTTCAGCAACAAGGCTTTCGTCAGTAGTACATTAAGCCATAATGGTGGATTTTAGTCTTATATACTGTCATAAATGAGTCATATGACATCACTTCCTGTGTTTAAATAAATGCATAAAATAAAAGTGTTAACAAAACACCATGTGAAACAAAACACCATATGATCTGGAATATTCAAGTTCATAAGTTAAGACTTGTATAGATAATAAATGTTGACAGATTGAGGTCTGACAAAATAATAGTTATACAGATATATGTCAAAAACATGAATCACAAAAAATTCCTGACACCAAAAATATTGAAAATCTTGTCAAATATGGCACATCTGAATACAGATGTATCTGTAATACAATAATATATTACAAGAAGTTATATGTTGATACATGATCCAGCATATACTGTTAACTCAAAAACAAAATTATAATTTGTCATTTAATCCCGGTGGGAAAAGACCACCAAGTTTGATAATCCATCTTTTTTCTTTAGCATTTAAAATTTCATGCCGGCCCGTTTTGAATGTTCGATTTCCTTTAATGTAGTCAATGATAACAAAAGAAAATTTGGCTGTCTGATGCTTAATAGAGTGTCTATACAGTGCATTGGTCAATCTCTTATTTCTAATATCTCCCAGATGTTCTGAAATCCTAATGTGAAATTGTCTGGATGTTTGGCCAATGTAAAATGCCTGGCATGTGCATGTAGCAAGATATATTATCCAGTCTGAGCTACAATTGCCAAAAAACTGAATATCATATATTTGCCCAGTATTTTTGCTAGTGAAACTGGTTGTTTTGAAAATGTAACTACAAAAACTGCAGTGTCCACATGGGTAGATGCCTGTAAGTTTGTCACCAGTGAGTGTCCTTTGTGTGAACTGTTCCTGCGTGTCTCTAGTTCTTTTATAATGAGAAAATAGTGAGCCAAGTGTTTTGCCTTTTCTGTATGAGAAGTAACATCGTTCTCCCAAATAATCAGACAAAGGGGGATGAGAATGAAGTATGTTCCAATGGTTGTTAATAATGTTAACTAGATGTCCACTGTTTCTGATTATTTGGGAGAATAATATGATATTCAGTTTTTTGGCAATTGTAGCTCAGACTGGATAATATATCTTGCTACATGCACATGCCAGGCATTTTACATTGGCCAAACATCCAGACAATTTCGCATTAGGATTTCGGAACATCTGGGAGATATTAGAAAAAAGAGATTGACCAATGCACTGTATAGACACTCTATTAAGCATCAGATAGCCAAATTTTCTTTTGTTATCATTGACTACATTAAAGGAAATCGAACATTCAAAACGGGCTGGCATGAAATTTTAAATGCTAAAGAAAAAAGATGGATTATCAAACTTGGTGGTCTTTTCCCACCGGGATTAAATGACAAATTATAATTTTGTTTTTGAGTTAACAGTATATGCTGGATCATGTATCAACATATAACTTCTTGTAATATATTATTGTATTACAGATAAATCTGTATTCAGATGTGCCATATTTGACAAGATTTTCAATATTTTTGGTGTCAGGAATTTTTTGTGATTCATGTTTTTGACATATATCTGTATAACTATTATTTTGTCAGACCTCAATCTGTCAACATTTATTATCTATACAAGTCTTAACTTATGAACTTGAATATTCCAGATCATATGGTGTTTTGTTTCACATGGTGTTTTGTTAACACTTTTATTTTATGCATTTATTTAAACACAGGAAGTGATGTCATATGACTCATTTATGACAGTATATAAGACTAAAATCCACCATTATGGCTTAATGTACTACTGACGAAAGCCTTGTTGTTGAAACCTGTCTAGTTTCAGTTGGAATAAAGTTTGTTTTGTATGGATCCTCCAGGGTGCTGGCTTCTTCTCTTGTTCATTTACCTAGCTTACTTGCCGAGCACCAGCCTAACTTGCTAGCTTTCTTCTTGCTACACAAATAATAGATAACCCATCCCAGTGGAAACAAAGGTATATGTAGCACTATGTATTCTAGCTACTGATACTTTTCAGAGACTCACAAGGGTTATATTAGGGGTGTCAAAGGCCTCAGCTTCTAGAATATTACATCAGTTTTTAAATGCAATGCTACAACATGCAAGGGATCACATCTGTTTCCAATGTACCTCAGAGCAGAGAGCAAGAACCATGCAGAAGGTTTTTGCAATATTACACTTCCCGGAAGTTCTAGGGAAAATAGATTACACACATAGAAACAAAAGTAGCGCCTATTGAACAGGAAAGTAGGTACACTAACATTAAAGGATACCACTCTATAAACTAACAGATTTTCTACAGTGTGTGTGTGTGTGTGTGTGTGTGTGTGTGTGTGTGTGTGTGTGTGTGTGTGTGTGTGTGTGTAGATAACCAGGCAGTATTCACGACTCGCACACCTGTGAGCTGCACACAAGGTTTGCTAGGGGTGACTTTCAACAAGGAAATCTAGTGGGGATGCAGGTTATGCACTGGACCCCTGGCTCATAACACCCAAGAAAAACCCACACAACCCCACTGAGCAAAGATACGAGGCCCATGGTCAAAGTAGGAATATCATAGAATGTGGGTTTGGATTACATAAATTAAGGTTCCCAAATCTAAGACACATCAGGAAGTACCCTGCAGCAAGACCCAGCCACCTTCACCCAAACACTCACACTCGCTGCCATGTTACATAATATAATTCTCAAGAAGCAGTTTCAACAAGGATGGCAAGGGTCAGAACCACAGACAGGGCCAGCAGCAGCAGCAGATGGAGGTGAAGAGTCTGAGGGAGAACCACCAGCTGCAAATGGTGCCAGCAGACCTAGGCATGTGCAATATATTCAGGCTGTGGTTAAGAAGCAATGGATAGCACACACGCTTTTACTACCTGGGTCAAAGCTTAAGATACCACGCACATTACAAATTTGAAGACTGATGTCCGTCAAACTCCACAACCTTAAACATGCAATGGCTTGTGCTCTGATCGGACACAGACATCCCCCAAAGATACAATTTGTACCTGCAGTAATGGCAAGGTAAGTGTGTAACATATAGGAAAAAAAATACATAACTGATACTCTCATATGGAAATATGCATATGCCCTAAGCAGAGTATTTGACTGTATTTGACTTGTAATAGCTTATATGACTGATGTTTGTAATATACAGCTATGTGTTCTACCCAATACTGTGCATCAAAAATTTCACTTGGTCACTGTACATAAACCATGGAACAGGTCAATGATACCATCATTTGCACAAGTATAGCAATATGCAAGACTGAAACACCTACTGTTTTGACTACATTACTTAAAATAGTAATTGAAATACAATAAGGTCCAACAATTATATTACCAATCATTCACAACTCAGTAGGAACAAAAAATGAAAATCTTTTAGATGGTTAAGCAAGCATTAAATATCCAATCTATGCATCACACATATATGCAGCCCTCAGAGACAAAGAAATGTGCAAAGAGAAGGGCACAGTCATCATCATTTGCACAGGGTTGATGGTGGGGGTGACAGGAGACAAGGTGACACCAAAGAAGTGACTGTGTGTGTGTGTGTGTGTGTGTGTGTGTGTGTGTGTGTGTGTGTGTGTGTGTGTGTGTGTGTGTGTGTGTGTGTGTGTGTGTGTGTGTGTGTGTAGGAAACTCATGTATTAAAGTATACAGTTGTCGGGGCCATTATGGCATGCATAGCACTCAGTAGTAATGTTTAGATAGCTTGCTTGCATGTGAGGTGTTACGGATACGTTTTCTTAATGTGTGTGTGTGTGTGTGTGTGTGTGTGTGTGTGTGTGTGTGTGTGTGTGTGTTTGTGTCTGCATGAACACAATTAACCAGTGTGCTAGCACTACTTCCTGGCATCTTAGAAAGGTGTGAACTGTGCTTGGCAGAGTATTCAGTTCAGCATCCTCACCCCTGAACAGGAGAACTACATCTGCCCTGTGTTGCACTGCTACTTCCACAGCCCTAACTACAAGTTGGGGTGCTATCTAAATGTGAGCAATGTGCTGGATGGGCTCTCATCCTGACTATGTCCAGGACCACAACCCTGTGGCCTACTACATCTGAGTGTGGACAGTGCAATCACTAATGAAGCAGTGAAAGTAGTGCCATTATAGGAGCAGGATCTGGCATGGCCACATCGGCTAACATCAGATGATGTAATGAATTTTTGGTCACGTGGATTTTATTTAATTTATTTTATTTTACATTTGTTTACTGGGAAAGTCTGACTGGACAGGCTGTCTTTTTTCAGCGGAGGCCCGGGGAGGAAAGCTCCACATAAATACATATATAGACATAGACGCTACAATACACAGGGACATTACATATATATACATTCAAAATGGATGGTTATACACTATGATATACATTATATGGTAGAGCAGATTATTGCATTGAGACAGTCCAACTTGTTTACAGTTTGCAGAGGTATATACATCATTTTCTTAACAGTAAATATTTCTAGAGCTATACATGATTGCATTTAGAGATTAAGGAAGCAACAATAATAAATAGATACAGTACAGGTATACTTACAAACATTAGATGCTTTTGCTCTGTGATATAGAGCATGTTGTAGAGCAAAATATTACACTGAGAGCAAATAGCAATTTTTACAATTTGCAGAGGTGTATATACATCATTTACTTTATAGTAAATGTTACAAGTGTTCAAACTAAGGATGAACAGCAGTTTAAAACACCAGGGATCAAAGGGTGTACAGTAGTTTAGTAGGGAGGGTAGAATTTAAAGATAGTTATTTTTTAACCAGGCTTATTACAAGTGCATATCCATGTATTACATAGATGGGTTTTTTTTTTTGTGGTTTTTATACTGAGGGGCAGAGAGTTCTAGAGTATATATATATATATATATATATACAGTTGGAGTACAGGGATTCACCTGCAGTGTTGTTAGCCAAAGAGATGTTTAGCAGAGATTTGTTTGTGGAATGAAGGACTCGATTAACTGAGTCGGGTGGGAGAATATTGTGAAGGTAAGGGGCCTGGATGGTAGAATAATTGATGGGCTGTTGTCAATTGGTTGTAGGCTAGGAGGTTAGGTGGTTCTAACCAATTGAGTTGTCTTAATCCAAGGCAATGATGAGACTTACATGTTGATTCAGTGGCAAACTTTACAATTTTGTTGTTGCAGGTGTCAAGTTTAGTTATTTCTGATTTCCTTAGATTGGTGAGAATGGGGGCTGTGTAGGGAGGGTAGAGACAAGGTGAGTTCTAGCAATGGTAGCTTTTGTGTCACTTGTTAGAACTTGTTTATTCCGGTAGAGAAGTCCGAGATTTTTGTGGACATTCTTTATTGAGTGGTCTAGGTGATTGTCAAATCTCGACTGACTATCAAGGATCACACCGAGAAGTTTAGTGTTGGATACTGTAGTAATATTTGTATTATTTGCTGATGAGATTTTGAAGGATGGGGGTGAGACAGGTATTCTTGTGTGGAAAAAAAGCATGTGCTTAGTTTTATTGAGGTTAAGAATGAGATGAACATTAGTTAGCCAAGATTCAATAGAAGAGAATTACTGCTGGGTATTTATTTGAAGTTGTTGTAGTATGGGAGCAGCACACATTAAAGTAGAGTCATCTGCATACTGGACAAGGTATGCGTGTAGATTAGAGTTATAGTGATTGTTAGTAAAAAGAGTGAAGAGCAACAAACCCAGGATAAAGCCCTGTGGTACTCCAACAGTGAATGGTAGAAGGGGAGAAAAAAATGTGATGCCATTTTACTGCCTGGTGACGCCCAGTCAGATAATCCTGGAACCATGCAAGTGAGGACTGGATACGTTTTAGATCAGAAAGAGCTGTGATGGGGGTGTGTGGCTTGGATGGCAAACTGAAAGCAGCAGAGTTCTTGAGCTCTGCCATCTTCATTTTTTCCTGACAGGATGTTTTATTTAATTTCACCAACAAAGACCTGAAACTACTAAAATCAGATTCTGGAAGTCATAAGTTTCATGTTGGTGTAATTTTTAAGCTAAAATCTTCATATTTTCCTGTCAAAAATTCAAATAGAAGGGACATTGAAACCACATTCACAAGGGAAGATGAGCAGCTCCAAATTTTCTCAGTAAGGAAACCCCAATGAAGAAGAAATACAGGCAATCCTTACTACAATTCAAGATGTGGTGAGTAAAATAGACAAATTAAACTTAAAAGTGGACAGTATAAAAGAAGATACCACCAAGCAAATAACCTTATAAATGAAGTTCTTAAACAACAAACTGCTCAGATTGCTGCTTTGGAAGATTCTGTAACAGATATAGATTACAGGTTAACAGAAAGAAAGAAAAACATAGACTTTCTTCTTCAAGAAAACACCAGACTCATTGAAAAGATAGACAACATTGAGAACAGAACCAGGAGAAACAATATAAGAATATATGGCATCCCGGAGCAGATGGGGGAACAATATGATTAATTTCCTGACTTCTTGGATACCTAAAATCCTAAACCTACCTGAAACACTATCCTTTGCGATAGAAAGGGCACACAGGTATTTAACTACAACTTCTGTATCCAGTAAAAACAGCCAATCAAGATCTATTATTGTAAAATGTATCTCCAGTCAAGGCAAAGACCTTGTTTTAATACCTGCCTGGTCCCTTGCTCCATTAAAAATTGATAACCAAGCTTTCATATTTGACAACAACTTTTCACTCCTTGTAATGTCCAAAAGAAGAGCATGTTTCCCTCTAATAAAATCATTAAAAAAGGGAGGAATCAAAGCACAACTCATATACCCAGCAAGAATAAAACTATCCCTGCAAGAAGGAAAAAAAAACTTTGACTATCTCAAAAAAGCATCCATATTTGTCCAAAAAAGAACCTTTTAAGTCAACCTGAACCCATGGATTCTTCAATGAACTTAAAAAGACAAGCTACAAAAAATGAGTGGACTATTAAAGAAAAAAAGAAACCCAGAGACAAATGATTATACAGAACTTCACATTTCATGCAAGTTTTTTTCTCCCTTCTAAATAATGTGGAATCATACACAGAAGGTAATGTAACTTTTTTTCTCTCCTATTATCTTTCCACAACAATGCTAACTTTATAAATAATACATAGTACTCAAAATTCAAGAAGTAAATCAAAATCTTATCCAACTGCAAGCTACTATTTTATACTTTAATCTCTTTATATACAGTACATGACATAGCACTAGTGAAATGGCATAAAATCACTCATTCATTTCATATATTTGTATATATTTCTTTTATATCCTATACTTATTTCTTCATGTATGTGCCTTCCCTGCCTATTTTAGTCGTAGTGACATAGTATTTAATCACTGCAGGAGAGAGAAATGCTTACTGTGTTACTTTTAAGTATTTAAAAAGAAAGTGGTGATTTTATTATATATGCATTTACTACTTAGCTGAACTTCTGCAATGTGCTCCATTTAGCCAATATATCTTACAGCTGTGTATGGTTGGTAATTTGGAGCCTTTATTTTAAATATTCATCACTTTACAAATTATGCTTAAAAGCTTCACTTCATTAGGAAATGTCTGCCTGTTACTTTTTTGTTGGGATTTTGACAACTTTTGTGACAAACTCGAGCTTCTAAAGGCTTCAGTTAGCTTGCAGACTCATGATAAATAATCAGTGATGTCTTTCAGGAAGTAGGTGTGACCTTTGAACCTGTTTCTCTTCACTGACCTCTAACAGCCAATCAGATTCAAGTATGATAATTTGAACTGTGTTTTCACTCATTTAGCAATTATTTTTATCTAGAAAGTCTTATAAGCATATGTTTTATTGTAAATAGTGATTTCTTTAATCTGAATTACATTTATATTTAAATAAGAATTGCAAATATGTTTCTAACAGTCATCATCTTCTTTCGGCTGTTCCCATTAGGGGTCGCCACAGCGGATCACCTGTTTCCATTTCTTCCTGTCCTCTGCATGTTGCTCTGTCACACCAACCACCTACATGTCCTTTCTCACCACATCCATTAACCTTATCTTAGGCCTTCCTCTTTTCCTGTTACCTGGTAGCTTCATCCTTAGCATCTTTTTCCCAATATACTCAGCATCCCTCCTCAGCAAATGTCCATACCAACGTACTCTTGCCTCTCTGGCTTTGTCTCCAAACCTTCCAACCTGGGCAGTTTTAAATGCATCTTTTTTCCTGTCTGGTTTAATGACATTATAGTCCTGGGAGTACCCACCTCCATTCCTATCCCCCACAACTCATCCACTTCATCCCACAATCCAACTCACCCCCCTCTCTTCACTTTTAAACCCATCCCTGTTAATACCATAAAAAAACTCCTCGAAAAGTTAAAGCCATGTTCCAATGCACCAAGACAACTTACCTTCTAACTTCCTCAAGTTAGCTACAGACAGCATAGCCCTCCCCATCTGTATCCTAATTAATCATTCCATTCAAGAGTCCTATGTACCCCTCCTCTGGAAAAAAACTTTTATCATTCCCTTACGCAAAAGGGGCAACAACACCAACATCTCCAGTTTTCATCTCATAGCCTTTCTGTCCCCTATCTCTAAAATCCTGGAAAAGGGTATTCACCGGCAACTCTTACCCTACCTTTTAGACAACCACCTACTGACCCCAACAGTGCATGGTTTCAGACCTGGTCACAGTACCACCACAGCTGTCCTATCCTTCCTTGACAACATCAACCATGCTCCTGACTCAGGCAATCTTGTTTTGACCCTTCTCCTAGACTTATCCAAGGCCTTTGACACCAACTTCCATAGTTTTCTCCTCTCCAAACTCTCTCACCTCAATCTTTTCTCCTCTTCCATCAGCTGGTTTCCAGTTACCTGTCAAACAGACAACAGGCTGTCAAGTGGAAATACTGTACCTCCTCCTACCTTGACACTTTGTCAGGTGTTCCACAAGGGTCTATCCTGGGTCCACGTCTTTTTAATATCTCCATTAATAACTTTAATCTTTGTATCCCAAATGCTAAACTTGTTCAATATGCAGATGACTCAACTATTATCTGCCCTACCAAATCTCTCCCAGAACTCTTACATGCAACTCAGGCTGCTTTCAATAGCACTGAGGCATGGATACTAAATAGTCATCTAGCCCTCAATGGTTACCAAACCAAAATCATGATCTTTAAGCCTTCCAAAAATACCAAAATAGACAAACCTCCTTCTCCATAGTAAGCCAAAACTCAACTTCCATTGAAATTGTCCCTCATACTAAGATTGGACTAAGCTAAGCTAAGGACTTGGTGTCCTTACCAATTAAAACTTGACATTCACCTTCAAACTAACATAAAAAAAATCCACAAGAAACTTGGAATGCTATGTCATCACCATCGTTATCTTACCCCTCAACAAAGCTTACACTTTCTGCCACCTACCTCCTGCCCTCCCTCATGTACAGAGCCCCCCTTCTTACCAACCTACAAGCATTCTTTAAGACCAAACTTGCATCATGCTATAATAAAATTTCTAAGATCGCCACCAGCTTTAAATCCTCATCTCACCAATGTGATGTCCTACACACCTTAAACTAACTAGAACTCCCTAAATATCTCACTTACATTCAGCTCTGCATTGCTCAAAAACTCATCTTCAAGCCATCTCAATGCCCCTCCCTCTCCTCCTTCTTTACTATACATCTTCCTAATCGATCACTCAGATCAAACAATCAAAATTTTCTTGAAGTGTACAACCCCCTACGTACTCCTGGGCAACTTCTAATGTCATTTTCCCTCACACGTAAATGGAACTCACTCCCCCCATATCCGAACTACCCAGAACCTCTCCACTTTCAAGTCCTTGCTCCATTTCTACCTCTCTTCTACCCTGGAATGCTCCTGCTCTCACCCCTCATAGCTTCAGCCTACTTACTCTCTCTCCCTACTCCATCTTCCTTCATCATCCTTCTTCCATAATTTCCACTTAACACCAGCCTTCCCATTTCTCCACTACCTCTACCACTTACATACCACTACCACTACCCTCTTTTTTACATTAGATATTGTAGATATTTTTATTTCACCCCTCATTCCATCAGAATGCTTATTCCCCCAAATTGGTTCAGAAGCCACTTTCTACTGGCATTATTACACTGTTACTTATAAATTGTATAACACCTTGTATCAGCTTCTGTTGATTTTTTGCATTGTTAATTTTTTGTATTACTTTTGGCTTGATTTTTGATATTTAATAAGGTATGTATGTATTAACTTCTGCTGATTTTTTTGCTTTTTATGTCTGTACATGGAGCTTTTCTCCCAGTGCCTCCATTGAAAAAGGGCTCATCTCAGCCCAATGGACTTTCCCTGGTTAACAAACTGCAAATAAATAAATAAATATTTAGTCATAATAACAAATAATTATTAGGCTTAATCAATTTATCTTAGTCTGTGTAGATAAAAAATATTAAGAAATTGTATACAGCTTCATGTTCTTAGTTCATGCATACATAGTATATTAAATCAAATTTTTCCTTTTGTATGTTTTTAATGTACATGCAGTTTCCCTTCTGCTTGCTATTAACCTGCAGTAGCTAAGAATTTCCATTAGATGTCAAGTTTGTGGCTTCTATGAGAGATATAGTAAGCCTGGATTTAATATATCCATACAGAAGGTTGTTAAAATATCCAGTTTTATTGTTTTCAAATTTAGAGTTTTTAAATTGTCCATAACAGTTAAAAATGTATTTGTCATAATGAATCAAGGAAAGTAAAGTAATATCTTTTGGCTTTTCCTGGTTAGGGGTCGCCACAGCAGAACTCCGGTCTGCTAATGATTGGCAGTAGATTTTTACCGTGCTGAGTGGCCAGCCTGATGCCCAACCTTCAAAGAAGGCACACCCATTCATGCACGCACCTACCTGCATGTCTTTAAATATCACTCAACCACGGGGAGGACATGTAGACTCCACACAGAAGGCATTCCAGCTGAGAATCAAACTGGAGAACCTCTTGCTGTGAGGCAACAATGCACCCCCGTGGCCTCACTTTTCAGTTTTACTTATAATAGCAGTCTCTATCAAATGATAATATTTAACACTATATCTATTAATATCAATGGGTTGAACAACCTCATGAAAAGCAGTAGTGACAACAAATATTTAATGCTACATAAAGCAGATTTTACATTCATTCAGGAATCCACTTAGTAACATAAGATCTAAACAAATTAACCTTTAAGGATTATAAGATTTTGGTAAGTTCAAACTACAACCACAAGAGAAGAGGTGTCCTAATTTTACACAGAAAATCAATAAGAATTCTAGAAATAGTTGATTCATGCTCAAACAATGATGGTATGTTTTCTTTAGTCAAACTGAAACTAGATTAAAAGATGTACACTTCTGCAAACACCTACTGAATACCAGGTAATGGGACTAAAACTGTAAAAAAAATTTAGACACCATAACATTAAAGTCTAAAGGTGAGTTACTATTAGCAGGTGATTTTAATTGTATCTTGTCCTCCACTGATACTATAAGCTCTAAGCCCTCCAAGATGTCTCCTGTTGCCAAGCACCTGAACAACTATATAAAAGACAGAAACCTAATTGACATTGATGGTATAAAAATATCATCCTCCCTGAAATATTCTCACTACTCTTATGGTTTTGGCACACAGACCAACATAGACAAAATCTTTGTAACCAGTTCTTCACTGGCCAACATTGATAATGTAGTGCTGACATCATGCCCTATGTCTGACCACAATGCCATCACCTTCAATGTAACACTTAATACTGACCCCATAAGCTTCTGCCAAAGACTACCTGCTTGTCTAGTAACAGTACAAGGATTTAAGGAATGGTTTCTAGATGAAATAAAGCTTTACCTAGACATCAATAATAATGGAGAGGTTTCAGATATTATCTTATGGGACACTTTAAAGGTCGTCTTACATGGTAAAGTCAAAAGTTGGTATATAAATAAAAGGAAAGAATGGGATAAAAAACTGGTAGATTTACAAAAAAAATGATTAACTAAAATTAAAACTTAGAGCAAATGAAAAATCTGCTTCAGCTGACATATGTAAACTGAACAAGGAATATCAGGATATCATGCAGCATAAAATATCAATAAACCTGGAAAAAATCAGATTACAATACTACTCAATGAATCCTAAGAGTATGTATAGGATTGCAATTAGATCTAAACATTTAAATGAAAAAAATCATATAAAAGAAATAATATACACTAGAAATAACCAGACTATCAAAGTTACAGATCTAAAAAATATCTTATTATGTTTTAAAAACCATTACAAGAATATTAATAATGATAACTCGTCTATAAGTGATAAAAATATAGACAACTTTCTTGCTAATAATATTCAAAAAAAGCTATCCAAACACAATATTAATAATATATATAAACCCTTTTCCTTTAAAGAATTAAAAAAACAAATAAAAAAAATCTTAAGACAAAAAAAGACCAGGGCTGGATGGTCTAATTCTGGAATTTTACAAACTCTTACCTGATAACATCTTGAAAATCTTACTCAATGCATTCCAAGAAGTTAGAACTACAGAAAACATCCCTCCCTCATGGAAATATTCTATCATCTCTCCCATCTTAAAACCAAATAAAGAACCCAACCTTTGCACATCATACAGGCCAATTTCTTTGCTTAACATTGATTGCAATATATTCATGTCTATCTTAACAAACAGATCAAATAATATTCTTTCAATATTAATTTATGAGGAACAAACTGGGTTTATCAAAAACAGAAAGTTACAAGACAATGTAATTAGATTACTGTCCTTAATAGACTTAGCAAACAAGAAAAAATTAGCTTTCTATTCTAAACCTTGATATAGATAAAGGTTTCAACTCCCTAGGTTGGCCATATCTATTTAACGCTCTGAAAAAATACAGGTTCTTCCCAAGCTTTATAGGATTAATTACAAAACTATATGAAACTTCTATAGCCTATGTAAAGATTGGATCTTATCTATTTAGCCCATTTGAAATATTAAGAGGTACTAAACAGGCTGCCTCCTCTCCCCATTAATCTTTACCCTGGCTGTTGAGGCTCTTGCAATTTATGTTAGAAATAATGACAGCATTAAAAGATATAAAGTGTCAGACAAATTAGCCCCCAAGATACAACTGTTTGCTGATGACCTACTAATAACTTCTAATGATATTGAAAATTCAGTAGATCACCTATTACATAGTCTAGACTTCTTTGCAAACATCTCTGGTCTAAAATTCAATCACAAAAAAAACTCAGCCACTTCTAGTAAATAAAATGTTACTATGAAACTTAGATAAAAAAGAGACATAAACTGGGATGGCACACATATTAAATATCTAGGTATCATTATTGAATCTAATTATAGAAAATCACTCACATCTGATTGCCAACAACTTATAAACTCAATTACAAGTGTAATTGACAGTTGGAACAGACTCTTCTTCACATTTGAAGACAGACTAACTGCAATCAAAATGATACTATTACCTAAAATCTTATTCATTGGACAAGCTCTAATAATTCGTCCACTTGTCAAAATTAAACAGAAAATTAAGAACTCAACTTCCTTTGGTATCCCATAAAAACAACAAGAATTTCTCTACTCTGGCACACCACAAGCTGGGATGAAGGAGGTATAAGGTTTCAAAATATTAATTTTTATTTAAACTCCGCATTTATTATCATAGTGTTGCTTTGGAATAATACTTCTTATACATCATATTAGAAATCAATACATGAAACCTTACTTCTTAATAGTAATAGGATATTGCTTGAATCATATACTCAAATACATACAAACATCTTTATATGGATTTTAAAAATATGCATTCAAAGTGAAAGGACAAAACTTGTTCTTACACCTCTTACAAACCAAATATTGCTGTTGTTTAAAAAGCTTATGTTTTCTAATCAATTAATTAAGAATTTATTAATAATTATGTTTCCTATTGCCTACACAAATGAATGTTTGATATCTTTTGATACTCAGAAAATGTTAGAATTTAAGAAGGGTGACCTATTATATTGGAAGCAATTTCTCTCAGCTAATAAAATAAGTTCTGCAGACTATTTGATCGGCAGATATAATTTGCAAAATTGCAATTGGCTGGACATCCAGATTTGTAAGGATTCTACACATATTAAGCTCGCACTGCCATTAGAATCATACAATAAGAGTAACTTAAAAATCTTGGATTTTATCTCAACAATTATTAATAGCTCACCCAAGAACATATCTGTTATTTACAAAATTCTCAGAACTTATTTTAGCAAAACAGATGTTTCTTTTGAATTACTCAATTGAAGTTAATAAGCAAGATTTCTCAGAAAATGATAAACATTTGTTTACAATTAGTGAAGGAATCCACATCTTCCCTGTTCTGGCATGTATACACATGGAAATTTTTATATAGATGTTTGTTCACCCCAAGTAGACTAGCAATAATGTACAAGAAAGATGAAACGAAATGCTGGAGATGGGACAGCCTGATGCTGACTGGATACATATGGTTGTTAATTGCAAAATAATTTCCTCATTTTGGTTAGACTTTAAATAATGACAAATGTATATTTTTTGACTCCCTTATTCTTTTCAATGTTCCCGTTCCTGAAGTCATTCCTAAAAAACAAACATTTTTACTATGGTCTATTCTCTCTATAGCAAGGAAAATTGTTACTAAAAATTGAATCCCAATCTATTCCTGTATTTAAAGTTGAGTTTATTCATCTTGTGAAATACATTTGTAAGAATGAGATTGCTACTATAAAAGCATGGACTAAGAACATAACTCATCATTTAATTGCTTGGACAAAATTGTCTAATCTGTTCAAGAAATATTAAGTGTTCTCCTATGTATATTGCTTTTTTAATTGCTATGGATATTGAATATAGCTTATTTGTTTTTTCTTGTTACTATACTGTTAAGTTATTGTGTTAATAAATAAAACATTTTGGAAAAAAGAAGAAAGCTGTGATAAGTTTACTATGAGAGACAGCTTGAAAGCTTTAGATAAGTGAAGAAAAATAGACAATACATATTTATTGGCATTTCTGTGTTAATTAATGGTGTTAGTGAAGGATATCAGGGCTGTAGTAGTACTATGTTTTGGTCAGAATCCATGCTGAGTGTTAGATAGGAGATTATTGGTTAAGAGATAGTTTAGTAATTGGGAGTGAATGTGCTCTCTAATTTTTTGGACAAGGATGATAAGATTGCAATAGGACAGTAGTTGGACATTTCAGATGATATTCCCCCTTTATGCAATGGGATGATATGTGAAATTATCCAAATCATTAGCACTTTTTGTTCTGAGATGGATCTGTTAATGATGATGGATATGGGATAAGAGATGGCCTCAGCAGAGATTTTGAAATATTCTGCAGGCAGTTGATCAGCTGCAAGTGTTAGTTTTAATTTTTTTTTCAGATATTTTTATGATATCAGTCAGAACAGGTTGGAAGAAAAAGGCCTTATGGTCCGGGGTGGGAGTTGTGTGAGCTAGGGGTGGGGTAGGGTTGCTGTTATTTGTAAGGGTTAAGATAGACTCTGTGAAATATTTATTGAATTGCATTTCTTTACTATCTGTTCTGTTTATGGTTGTTGGAGAGGGTATACTTGCTTGGCCCAGTTGTAATTTTTTTTATTGCAGACCAAACGTTTTGAGAATTATTATGATGTTTTGATTGGCTGTTAGTGTAATGATTAATTTTTATCTTGTCTGATCATATTTTTGGCTTTGATTCTTAGCTCAAGGCAGGTCCTTAGGTTTTGTTAGAGTGCCAGTATTCCCAAGCTCTGTCTCATATTTTTAGTAAAGATCTTGCTTATTTAGTTCTCCATGGTGCAATGTTAGTTTTAACTCTTATTGCTTTTTGGAAGTGCTGGTTTATTCAGGATGTCAATGAAGGTGGAATTAAAGTAGTCTGTAGCTTCCTGTAGATGGAGATATTTGAGGGCTGACCAATTACATATTTTAAGTATTGAGCTGAACTGACTCAATAAAATTTATTTTGTTACAAATTTGTTGGTATGTGTTTATTTTTAATGGGTTCACATGGTGTCTGAGAAGGTAGGTTGGATTATGGTCACTGAAGGTATCTGGAAGACAACCAAATTGAAAACAGAGACTAGGTCTGTTGGTAAGAAGGGGGTCCATGATTGACTGTCTCTTGGTTGTTTTGTCTATCCAGGTTGGCGTTTGAATTAATTGCTTAAAGCCATGAATATTTATGTGGTTAGTGGGGCTTTGAGAGTGACATGTATACCAATCTGTGTTGAAATTACCCATAATGATTGTTTCATGTGGAAAGGAATTTGATATCCATTGGAGTATATGCTCAATTGTAGTGAGGTTGCTGCCAGAAGGGATGTAAGTACCTATTATATTTAAGTGTTTAAGTGAGTTTATTGTTAATTTTGTAAACATTATCTCTGCGTTATTGAAATCAGTGTTTTGAGATTGATGGGAATTAAATTAAGGTTATTTCTATATAGGGTTGCTATGCCACCTCCTCTTTTGATTTTTCTGTCTGATCTAAGAATGTTATATCCCGGAGGAAGAATTTCATTATTGTTGATGTCTAGTTTCAGCCAACCTTTGCACATCATACAGGCCAATTTCTTTGCTTAACATTGATTGCAATATATTCATGTCTATCTTAACAAACAGATCAAATAATATTCTTTCAATATTAATTTATGAGGAACAAACTGGGTTTATCAAAAACAGAAAGTTACAAGACAATGTAATTAGATTACTGTCCTTAATAGACTTAGCAAACAAGAAAAAATTAGCTTTCTATTCTAAACCTTGATATAGATAAAGGTTTCAACTCCCTAGGTTGGCCATATCTATTTAACGCTCTGAAAAAATACAGGTTCTTCCCAAGCTTTATAGGATTAATTACAAAACTATATGAAACTTCTATAGCCTATGTAAAGATTGGATCTTATCTATTTAGCCCATTTGAAATATTAAGAGGTACTAAACAGGCTGCCTCCTCTCCCCATTAATCTTTACCCTGGCTGTTGAGGCTCTTGCAATTTATGTTAGAAATAATGACAGCATTAAAAGATATAAAGTGTCAGACAAATTAGCCCCCAAGATACAACTGTTTGCTGATGACCTACTAATAACTTCTAATGATATTGAAAATTCAGTAGATCACCTATTACATAGTCTAGACTTCTTTGCAAACATCTCTGGTCTAAAATTCAATCACAAAAAAAACTCAGCCACTTCTAGTAAATAAAATGTTACTATGAAACTTAGATAAAAAAGAGACATAAACTGGGATGGCACACATATTAAATATCTAGGTATCATTATTGAATCTAATTATAGAAAATCACTCACATCTGATTGCCAACAACTTATAAACTCAATTACAAGTGTAATTGACAGTTGGAACAGACTCTTCTTCACATTTGAAGACAGACTAACTGCAATCAAAATGATACTATTACCTAAAATCTTATTCATTGGACAAGCTCTAATAATTCCACTTGTCAAAATTAAACAGAAAATTAAGAACTCAACTTCCTTTGGTATCCCATAAAAACAACAAGAATTTCTCTACTCTGGCACACCACAAGCTGGGATGAAGGAGGTATAAGGTTTCAAAATATTAATTTTTATTTAAACTCCGCATTTATTATCATAGTGTTGCTTTGGAATAATACTTCTTATACATCATATTAGAAATCAATACATGAAACCTTACTTCTTAATAGTAATAGGATATTGCTTGAATCATATACTCAAATACATACAAACATCTTTATATGGATTTTAAAAATATGCATTCAAAGTGAAAGGACAAAACTTGTTCTTACACCTCTTACAAACCAAATATTGCTGTTGTTTAAAAAGCTTATGTTTTCTAATCAATTAATTAAGAATTTATTAATAATTATGTTTCCTATTGCCTACACAAATGAATGTTTGATATCTTTTGATACTCAGAAAATGTTAGAATTTAAGAAGGGTGACCTATTATATTGGAAGCAATTTCTCTCAGCTAATAAAATAAGTTCTGCAGACTATTTGATCGGCAGATATAATTTGCAAAATTGCAATTGGCTGGACATCCAGATTTGTAAGGATTCTACACATATTAAGCTCGTACCGCCATTAGAATCATACAATAAGAGTAACTTAAAAATCTTGGATTTTATCTCAACAATTATTAATAGCTCACCCAAGAACATATCTGTTATTTACAAAATTCTCAGAACTTATTTTAGCAAAACAGATGTTTCTTTTTGAATTACTCAATTGAAGTTAATAAGCAAGATTTCTCAGAAAATGATAAACATTTGTTTACAATTAGTGAAGGAATCCACATCTTCCCTGTTCTGGCATGTATACACATGGAAATTTTTATATAGATGTTTGTTCACCCCACGTAGACTAGCAATAATGTACAAGAAAGATGAAACGAAATGCTGGAGATGGGACAGCCTGATGCTGACTGGATACATATGGTTGTTAATTGCAAAATAATTTCCTCATTTTGGTTAGACTTTAAATAATGACAAATGTATATTTTTTGACTCCCTTATTCTTTTCAATGTTCCCGTTCCTGAAGTCATTCCTAAAAAACAAACATTTTTACTATGGTCTATTCTCTCTATAGCAAGGAAAATTGTTACTAAAAATTGAATCCCAATCTATTCCTGTATTTAAAGTTGAGTTTATTCATCTTGTGAAATACATTTGTAAGAATGAGATTGCTACTATAAAAGCATGGACTAAGAACATAACTCATCATTTAATTGCTTGGACAAAATTGTCTAATCTGTTCAAGAAATATTAAGTGTTCTCCTATGTATATTGCTTTTTTAATTGCTATGGATATTGAATATAGCTTATTTGTTTTTTCTTGTTACTATACTGTTAAGTTATTGTGTTAATAAATAAAACATTTTGGAAAAAAGAAGAAAGCTGTGATAAGTTTACTATGAGAGACAGCTTGAAAGCTTTAGATAAGTGAAGAAAAATAGACAATACATATTTATTGGCATTTCTGTGTTAATTAATGGTGTTAGTGAAGGATATCAGGGCTGTAGTAGTACTATGTTTTGGTCAGAATCCATGCTGAGTGTTAGATAGGAGATTATTGGTTAAGAGATAGTTTAGTAATTGGGAGTGAATGTGCTCTCTAATTTTTTGGACAAGGATGATAAGATTGCAATAGGACAGTAGTTGGACATTTCAGATGATATTCCCCCTTTATGCAATGGGATGATATGTGAAATTATCCAAATCATTAGCACTTTTTGTTCTGAGATGGATCTGTTAATGATGATGGATATGGGATAAGAGATGGCCTCAGCAGAGATTTTGAAATATTCTGCAGGCAGTTGATCAGCTGCAAGTGTTAGTTTTAATTTTTTTTCAGATATTTTTATATCAGTCGGAACAGGTTGGAAGAAAAAGGCCTTATGGTCCGGGGTGGGAGTTGTGTGAGCTAGAGGTGGGGTAGGGTTGCTGTTATTTGTAAGGGTTAAGATAGACTCTGTGAAATATTTATTGAATTGCATTTCTTTACTATCTGTTCTGTTTATGGTTGTTGGAGAGGGTATACTTGCTTGGCCCAGTTGTAATTTTTTTTATTGCAGACCAAACGTTTTGAGAATTATTATGATGTTTTGATTGGCTGTTAGTGTAATGATTAATTTTTATCTTGTCTGATCATATTTTTGGCTTTGATTCTTAGCTCAAGGCAGGTCCTTAGGTTTTGTTAGAGTGCCAGTATTCCCAAGCTCTGTCTCATATTTTTAGTAAAGATCTTGCTTCTTTAGTTCTCCATGGTGCAATGTTAGTTTTAACTCTTATTGCTTTTTGGAAGTGCTGGTTTATTCAGGATGTCAATGAAGGTGGAATTAAAGTAGTCTGTAGCTTCCTGTAGAGGGAGATATTTGAGGGCTGACCAATTACATATTTTAAGTATTGAGCTGAACTGACTCAATAAAATTTCTTTTGTTACAAATTTGTTGGTATGTGTTTATTTTTAATGGGTTCACATGGTGTCTGAGAAGGTAGGTTGGATTATGGTCACTGAAGGTATCTGGAAGACAACCAAATTGAAAACAGAGACTAGGTCTGTTGGTAAGAAGGGGGTCCATGATTGACTGTCTCTTGGTTGTTTTGTCTATCCAGGTTGGCGTTTGAATTAATTGCTTAAAGCCATGAATATTTATGTGGTTAGTGGGGCTTTGAGAGTGACATGTATACCAATCTGTGTTGAAATTACCCATAATGATTGTTTCATGTGGAAAGGAATTTGATATCCATTGGAGTATATGCTCAATTGTAGTGAGGTTGCTGCCAGAAGGGATGTAAGTACCTATTATATTTAAGTGTTTAAGTGAGTTTATTGTTAATTTTGTAAACATTATCTCTGCGTTATTGAAATCAGTGTTTTGAGATTGATGGGAATTAAATTAAGGTTATTTCTATATAGGGTTGCTATGCCACCTCCTCTTTTGATTTTTCTGTCTGATCTAAGAATGTTATATCCCGGAGGAAGAATTTCATTATTGTTGATGTCTAGTTTCAGCCAAGTTTCTTTTATTAAGGTTATGTCAAGGGAGTAAAGAGCTATGGTGGCATGTAACTCTTATATTTTGTTTAGAATGCTTCTAGCATTGATATTAAGTAATAGCAGATTGGCTCCTTTTCTGGGAATGTTTAAAAAATTTGGTGGTTGAGTGATGGGTTGAGAGGTTAAGAGGACTGTATTATTTTTGGGTCTGGGGTTGGGGTGAATGTCTCCACTAATAATGAGTTGAGATGCTATATGAGTGATTAGTTTTAAAAATTTTGAAAATACTTTGTCATATTTTATGGAAATAGGCGGTGAAAGTTTGATATAGAGAATAGCGGGTGGGGCTTTATCACTGTTTAAAATATTGTAGATGGATGGTGATATAATGATGGTTTGGGGTACTACTTTAGCTGGGACTGGGAAATGGTGTGTTTAGAGTTGTGTGACAGGAAGTGAGCTGTGCAGTTAACATAAAGATGAATACAATGGTGGAGTACAAGGGTATCATTTTAGATTTAGAGAGCATAGGTAGGATGAAACTAAAAGAGTAAGGACAGAAATAGATGAGCAGGGGGAGGTCATTAATATGTTTTGGTGGTATACCCACAGCTCCACAGCTGACATTACATCACATACACTGCCTGATCCAGTGTGTCATTCATCCTGTCCAAGGAGTCACTTACATGGTTCAGGCAGTAATGCATGTCAGAAAAGATAATGTTTAGTGCCGCATACTATCTCTTCTGAGTCCCTGGTAGAACTTGTCTGTGCCTACATCATACCTCTCCACTGTACAGATTTTTGCAGAATGTCCAGATTTTTGCCTCATATTTTTTGTCTGTTCCTCATAACATTTTGGTTTTCTGTCAACTCATTGAAGACTGAAGTCACTAAATAATGACAGACATTTGAGTTTCAGACTTTTTATCCTTCAGAAAATACATAATAATGCAAAACCTGTTATTATAGCAATTTTCTAAGTTGATAGGAACAATATTTAAATTGTGTTCCTATTTTTGGGCCTTTGTCAACCCATTTCTTCTGGCTTTGTCCAGATTTATTGCACTGAGAGATGGGAGGTATGTCCTACATATACATTTGGTGGCACCTATTGACAAACCTGTAGCAGGAGGAGGGGGGACAGCAGGCCTCCTCCAAGCACCTGCACCATCCCTCTTGTGTGGCACCTTGCCCTCACAATGGCTATGGGGAGAATCAACCAGCTCTGCAACCAGAGCAATCATTCTGCACTGATCAACTGTTTCACCCTCAACCTGTTCTATATCAGAGAGCTCCGTTGCATGGGCATGTGTAGGCATACTGACTGTGTCTAAAATATGGACTGGGGATGTAGGAGGCACAATCTAAGTGTCAAACTGACCCTGTGCACCCCCAGACAGTGCCTGTTTGTCTTCACCATCATCATTATTAGAGGGTATGATACTCTGACATGTGATGGTAGCAGATCTGCAGTGCCACTGCCAGGATCACCTATGATAACAAGTAATAAGCACAACAAAAAGCGCAATTTGGAATGAAATTGCTCAAACCTTTGTTATACAAAATGAATGTTAAACTATAATAAATGTTAAAGCAATACTAGTTAGACCTAAATCTGCCTTATATGCACTAATAACCTAAAAATGTGTGCTAATCATGTGCAAACGGTCTTGTAGACTGCAATACAGATGTCCTGTATGTAAGGAAGGGAGAGGAAAGAAGGCTGATAATAATCACAGTATAAATGACACAAGAAACAGAGAACAATCCCCATTATATGTGCAGAATTATCTCATACAAAAAAATCTAGTGACCAGTTGAACTTCCCACCCTCCAAGCTCCCTCCTTTATCTCTTGTACTGCGTCATCTAACCCACACTCATCACTGGCTCTCGATGCATCAGACATATAAGATATGCACATATAATGATATCTAGAATGACAGTTAAAGTACTTTTATTTTGCATATCTGGAAGTTCTACTTGTGACAGTTTGGGTCTGTCATCCACATCAAAACAAACTTCAACAACAATTTTGTGTGAACCCATTGCTGAGCTGTCTGGATCTCTGCACCAAACAGGAACTCCTCATTTCAGTCAGTGGTGGATCGGTAGCAGAGCCACCACCCATAGCTGTCTGTTCTTTGGCACCTACAGCCATCCTACAACAGGCAGATTTGATACCACTTGCCCTATGTCACATCTGGGAGTAAGTTCTCCCATGCCCTCTGCCAGCATTGCTGTTATTGACCCCCTGCTGCCATATCCTATCTTGGGCACATTTGTCACCTCTACCTCTGTCTAGGAGAAAAGTTCTATGGCTGATAGGCTTGGATAATGACCTCTTTTTATGCATCAGTGAATGGCAGCTTGTAAGTTACAGATGTCTAGGATGTCATAGCCCTGTATGAGATGAAACAGAAAACAGATTCAGAAAAAAATCCATAATGGAGAGGATTGTGTGAACTCAGTTATGTATGACTGCATGTCTCCATCATGCACATAACAGTTAAAAAGTAATGCTTCCTGTGTTTACGCACAAGTTAGCTCAGTCCCCCTCTACAAAATGTATAAAATTTGCCACACTTGTAACAGTTCTATAATGCGGACACTGGTTGTGTAACTGTATAATACATCACAGCATTAACAATATTAAGTCACAGTATACAAGTAGAAATGGAGAAAACTTTTATAGTGGCATCTCCAGTGGTGTGGGGGGCAGGTAGGCAGGTAGATATCACAACCATAACACATTCTTTGTGCTTCAAGTGTAAAACCACTTGATCTTGCTAAGACATTATACTACAATATTTGTCAATAACTGTTCAAATTCCCAGAAAATAAAATCTACACCATTATTTCAGGTAGCATTCTTTACAAATGACAGCAACAGCAGCAGCAGCAGCAGCAAAAGATAAACTACAATCACAAAAGCCAGATGATCCACCAAGTTAAAAGATTCATTGTTTCAATATGTACACTCTAGTGCCTATGCTATACAGCCTTCTAGGAGTAAAATGCTTACACAACAGCTGCACCTTAAAAGGTATAAAAAATAGAAGCACCTAAAACAATTATCCAATTGACTAATCAATTTAAAAATGTACACTTGCATTCATTATTCAGTCCATGAGGAATTAAAGTGCCATATTTTAAAATGAACACAGATTCTTTGTACAACATCTGATTTTTACATCAATATTCTCATAACAATTAATATGAACCTGTTCCAACATGGTATCCTGTAGTCCCCCACTTCACTATTGTGATATAATTTAAAATATAATCTAACTTGACTCTCTAATCTGCCTTTTCTAATATATCTAGCATGTTCCTGGAGCCATAGCTTAAAGGCTGTCTTGCTTTCACCTATATAAAATAAATCACAGAGACATTTTTGTGCATATACAATCCACTCTGTATTGTAGTTGTATCTATTATAGGCTATACCTTTTTCTCCATTAATTTTATCAAAACCTTTCACATTACATTTACAGCCTGCACAACTGCCACAGAAAAATGTACCTGCATTCCATTATTCTGGAAGGGAAAATCTGCTATGTGTCAATAGGGTGTTTATAACAGTATTAAGCTCTCTGGATCCTAAGAGCCTCCCCACTATGATACTAATTACCTTTATATAGTGAAGATTCAACCCTCTGAGTACTGTAAATATGCAAATGAGGTGTTAACTCATTAGTATTTATGAAAACCGCAATCTGGACTAAATACAATGGAGGTAAACATGGTATAAGGACCTACACAAAGAAAGCAGAAGTCCAAACTCTGCACCAACAAGCATTGTGAAGTGTTACCTGCTAATGGCTTTCAGGTGTCAATGATTAGTCTGACTGCAGGAACAACCAGTGTTTCACAGTCTCCCCTCTTTGATGTACACTTACTGAGCCTGTTTCTGGACGAAGACATTTACTAAAAAGTTTGAAAGTATATTGACTGAGTTAGAACAGCAACATTCCTAACATTCAAATGCTGTTTTTTTATGATCACAGCTCCTGCATCATACTAGAAAATGTTGTGCATATTCAAGGGAGTAAATTACTCATTGATACAGATACCCTATGCAATAAAAGTGAGATAGAATTGGCCTAAGGAAAGCATAGATAAGAAAATGAGGCACCCTAAATAAAGAGAGGAATAAAGCTGTAGTGTTTGCACTCTTTGTTTAATATTGCGTGAATACATAGGTATCTTAACAGTTGCCAATATCCCACTCATCCAGACATGTACTGGCAAATTCAAATGACAACTTTCAGAACTTGTTTCTATTGCACTTTCAATGTGACTTGATACAATGCCACATTCTGAGTACATCTAATCTACTTTTTCTTCTTGCTAATAGATGTCTGTGTCTGAGGCAAATATGAGAAATAATTGCAAATGAGTGTTCCTAATGCCCTGGTCTGAGAGTTCAAATCCATACAGGTTATTGTTGCAAGATAATAAAGTTGAAGAAGCATCAGAAATGTATATTTAAAAAATTTCTTTAAAAATGTTTCCTTCTTCCCTTTATCCTTTCCACACCATTTGGCGTTGCACTCCATTGACTGGTAGCATTCAGTATCAGTGAATGGCAATTCACTTCCTAAGGCAAAAACTGACCAGTTTAATGTAGACTACCATCATTAACACAATTGAGAATGGCATAGGTGCACTTTCTTCAGCAGTCTGGACAGTACTGAGCAAAGAAATTCCACCTGCTCCATACTTATCTCTATAGCATGAGGTGTAAATGAAGTGAGCCTAGACAAACAGTACAGGTGATGCAGGGTTTGAATCCTGTTTACAGTTCCTTTGTACTGAGGGTGGTCATAATAAATATATACACTCATTTTGGTGTATAAATGTGTTAGGGTGGGAAACCCAAGCAATCTCTGTATTGCTAAGGGCATGAGATATGAAGAAGGAGGGCAAATCTAAAACTTTATAAGTTGTGATAATGCAACAGAAGTCATATGGCATGTGAATAACTGTCTTACATATGATATATTACATCAACATATTAATTCTGGCAGAGGGGTATGTAATTCGAAATGATGTCATTATTACTTGTGCGTGCTATGTCAAAAATGATAACATTTCTGTTGATCCTTGTTGGCATTGTTGTGGCCTTACCTAAAGTCCTGATAGTGTGAAACAAAAGTGAGAGCTGTGATGTGGCAAGGAGATATGAGAAATTTGAATTTGTATAATGTACTACTTGTTCATTGCTAGATATACACTTTGATTCATTTTATGTTGCTTTTGATTGTTATCCAAAACTGTTTGTCAGCAGATAATCAAATTTCAAGGGTTAATGGAAAAAGTTAAAAATTTAATTTGGCTTACATTCAGTAGCACAAGTAAGCCTGGATTCACTGCACAGCAGTCAGCACCCTATATAGTAATGACTGCAGATAATGTACTTGACAGATGTTCAACTCTGTGGCAAAGGATGACATGAAGTTAGCTTAGAGTAAGAGAACAGGTGATGCAGGGTTCAAATCCTGTTTACAGATCATTTTATTGAGGGAGATCATAATAAATATTGACACTCATTCTGGTCTATGAATCTGATGCTGTTAGAAAAATCTTAGATTCCCAGGAATAAGAACAACATGCAATATGCATGGGTTTAAATGCAAAAGTTAAAGTCCTAATGATCTGTCACAGAAATAAACTTACTGGTGGGGCAAGACCATGTGAGGAGGAAGAATGTGTCACTGTAAGGCACTTGCAACATGTAACTTTCAATGTTCAAACTGTCCTTTTAGTTATTCTCAATATGTATTCCTTTTTACTTTTTTAAATTTGCCTTTGGCAGTTGCATGCTGCTCAGCAGTAGTGTTCACTACTGAAGGTGAAAGTGAAAATTTTAATTTAGATTGCTGTCAGTATCACAAATGAGCCTGGTGTCAGTGCATAGCTGTCAGCACTCCAAATAGTAATGACTACACAAAATGTATCTATTTACCTGTCTCAGTGGCACAGGCTATAAATAGAGACTTTAGTGAAAACACTAAGTTGTTGGGAGGTTCAAATGAGTAATACTGATAGTTTAGATAGATAGGATAGACAATCATTTTGGGATATAAATTATACACTCTAAGTGTGTTTGATAATGCTGAATATATTTATATTCCTTGTGACTTGCTGTGATGTAGTAGTAAAATCATCTATACATCTTGCTGATGGCATCATTTGATCACTCATAACAGTAAGACAGACCCCTTCCAAAATATGTCAGTATGACTTGAATGCGGTGTGTCACATATGAGCTGATGTTAATTTCTGTATGTCCCCTTTATGAGCAATTGCTATTACTAAGCCAGCCATGAGGTGTAACACAAGTTATGTTGCAAGACAATGTTGAGAGTATTATTCATATTACATTTTTACTTTCATTACAATTTCATATAATTTGTTACTTTGCTGCTTTTTGTGTTTGTGTGCTGCCAAGTGATGTAAAAATAGGTTTCACTGTCAAAGAAAAAAGTGAACATTTTAATTTGGGCTGCCTTTTCAAGTGCAAACACACCTGACAATGGTGAGCAGAGGTCAGCACTCTTTATAGTACTAAGGGAATAAATTCTACCTGTCAGGTAACTATTCATATGGCACATGGTATAAGAGAAGTGAATTGAGAGAAATAAGACAGGTGTTGCAGCATTCAAATTCAGTTATTTATTCATTTTACATGGGGGGATCTAAATACATATTTACACACATTTTTAGATCACTATCTTGTGTAAAACTCAAATATTCTCAGTATTGCTAACAGCATATGAGCTGCTGTCTGTCCACATTCACATTATTTGTCATTAACTACAAGTCTGATAATGTGTTCCACAAAGTACATTTCTGATGTTGGAAGGAGATGTGAGAAGTTTGATTGTGTCACTTGAATGTACTTTTTGCTCTGGTCATTGTTAAATATACATATTGATAGAATTAATTTTACTGTCAACTTTTTTCTCACTCATATATTTTGTAATGCCTTTTGCATTTTTGCTTCACTCAACAGCACACAAATATGGTTAACTTCCTAAGGAAAAAAAGTGAAAATTTTAATGTAGGTTGCCTTTTTTAGTGTATACATGCCTGGTAAAGGTAGACATTAGTTAGCACGCAGAACAATACTAAGTGGGTAAATTACACTTGTCACATACCTATCACTGTGGCACAAGGTATAAGTGCAGTGACTATTTAGGCCCAATGAGTATCATGCTAATTTGAATAGTGCTGCTGCTTGTCATGCTAACACACTTAAATTGTGTAGGCTTAGTGCAAAGCCTACATGATTTTTTATGAATCCCAGGGATAGAGTGGGTACAGTATAGGAAGGGCAACAAATAACTTGATGGAAAAAGTAGCTGGTAGAAGGGGGTCAAAATAAGGCTACAAAGGTTTTTAATATAAGAAAAGGAATTAAGGGTAAGAGCTATCCAAGTAGAGTATGGATTGGAGAAAGGAGATTGCAAAAATGCAAAAAAACCAGCGACAGCAAATTAACATTTCACCCCAGTCTTTTCAAAGGAAAGAGAGAGGAAGATCCCATAGTGAGTGGCTGGTGGAACACTGCTTGCAGAACAGTGATTGGATATCATTACAGAGTGGGAAGAGATGGGAAGGGAGTGGCTGCCAGAATGTATAATAAAGCACAGGCATTACATTGCCTAACTCTGAAGGTAATTTGGATGTGATGCGTGTGCTGCCAGATCCCATGACAGTGATATTTTTTTTATATTTATTTTATTTGTGTATCTGTTTTTGTTTACTCGGATAGTGGACTGATCCACATGGACCAATTTCAGATACAGTCAGGGAGCAAACATATATAGAACAGACACAGGCACTAACATAAGCAGGACATTAGACAGGAAAAGAAAGCAAACTATACAAATCATACATAAAATGTGCAAAGATGTCAAAAGAATTGTATTGAACAATTATATACATGTATAATGCACTGTACTAGCACAGAAGGAGAGAGAGAGAGAGAGAGAGAGAGAGAGAGAGTTGATGTTGCAAGGTGATGAAGTCAAATATTAAACTAACTCATTCACAACTGTATGTCTTTCAGTGTAATTCCACTTCACACTCATAATTTCTTATGGCATTATGACATTTTTGCAGATGGTTTCATTAATCAAGTGACATACCTATTATTAATATATGAAATAGAGTTTGTTTGTATGGGATGCACTGTTATTGAAATAGTAACCTTGTCAGTTATTATAAACATTTTCATTATTATATTAATATTTTTGTAACAGTATGAGACAGATGCTATTCATAAACATATTGTGAAACAGTGCATTTGTTAACCAAAAAGTTCCACTGGAGCTGTCAGTATATAATACTCTCCACTGGAGATACTGCTAATTGTTTATAATATTCATACAAAATAAAATATATATTTCCCATGTTTTCATGATATTGACATACCCAAATTGCTTACAAACTATTGCATGGTATCAGTTGAGATCTTAGAATAAGAAAAAAAATGTCACTGATATTTGAACTTTAAACCATACAATTTGAGAAAAAATGAGTATCGTTTACACTATTAATTATTTGTATAAACATCATATTTAATATTTCTGTAAATATCTTAAAAAAACAAATACCTAGAATCATCACATAAAGCTTAAGTCTGGCTGAGCATATTGCAGATAATAGTGTGTCTATGCTGTATTGTTTCAAGATAAGAGCAGCTGTTTGTGAAGATCTAGAGAAGAAATGTAAGTCTGGAGTTTTTTTGTATAGTAATATATTACTGTGCTTAGGTAAAAAATGTAAAGATGTTGACATTTATCATTGTAAAGAACAGTTGAATAACTTGGGTCACTGTACCTTTTTGCTCAAATATGTAAGGGAGTAACAGGCTGCTAGGAGTGTGACATTCCATAATTGCAAGGTGATAATGAGTTTAAGCAGGTATATGCACACTGGAACAAACAGCATAACCAATATTAATTAAACCAGGTATATAGACAAAAAGGAAAAGGAAGTACCAGATATTAAAGTATAAAAATGCACCTATGTATGGATTGTTTTCATCTTCATAAATGTCAGAGACAAAAAATGTAAAAGTGGAGATGTGGGACCAACTAGAGAGAAGGACAGGAACAGGCAGGGCAAGGTGTAAAGTGTAAAGGTGGGAATAAGATCAGAAATAGGGACTGCAAGGTGCAGAAGTGGGAGCACATAGAGATAAGGTTAGAAAAAGAGCCTGCATGGTGTAGAAGTATAGAAGTGGGAGTAAGTAGAGAGAAGATCAGTAGCATGGTTTGGCTGGAATAGAAATGGGGAAGATGAAGACATTGGAGAGAAAGACAGAAGGGTTATCATTGGATGGAAGCAGGAGCAGGCTCGTCCTTCCTCTTTTTGTTTCCTTTATGCTCCATTCTTTCTGGCTTATCCTAGTGCCCTCATCCATTACTGGGTCTTTCAGCCTCCCCTCTAACACCTGGACTATCTCTATTTTATGTCAGGAAATGGCATGGAACCTTAGGGCATCCTGGAGAGCTGTGCCATTGACTGCTTCCTCTGGATTTTAGCTTTTATGACCTACCCCTTGATTCCTCCCCCTCTACTGCATTTCTCTGTTATATTAGTGGGCTACTGACATCTACAAACCAAGCCTCCCTGCAGTGAATACCTAGACACCCCCCTGATGGGCATACACAGACACACACACACATTACTCCCTGCTAGCAGTTCAAACACCCAATCCACTCATCAAACCTGGGTCACTTAGGCCATAGTTAGGACTTTATCCCTGTATGCCTTGGTGCTAGGAGGCTTTTCTTTCCCTCAAATAAGGATGAAGAATACATCTAAAGCAGGAAGATGTTCAAAGTTCCCAATGTTGGGAAGAAGGACATCTCAGACCTTAGGCCTTAAGGCAGGATGTGAGCAGTCACTGGATAGTCTGTCTAAAACAAGTGACCTTCTACATTATCTATTAGAGAGCAACTTGTGAGCTTGGGCAATAATGGTGATGTAAGCTGGGTGATGGTGTTCAGTTTGAGGACTACTGGAATAAGAGTTAGAAGGAGAATGTGTTATTCTTCCTGTACAGACAGCCAATATGTGCAAGATACAATGATGCAGTGATGGTTAGAAGACAGCAGGATAAACAGCAGATCTTTTTAGAATGAGTTTCAAGAGTGAAACCTTTATTATTTTCTGAAAGAATTGGCAAAAAGTGGAATACTATATTCAATCTGTAGTTGCAGAATCCCTTTTTCAATGGTAGACCAACCCTATGGGGTGAGAAATTTTTGAGACTTTCCTATATACAAATAGAGTGTGGTTCATTCAGTTTTAATGAGGTTAACATAGACTCTGATAGACAGAGTACTTTTAAAATGAAAGCCTAGGTATTTGAAGGTGGGTATGAGGTGGATGGTGTGTTGCTGACTGGCGAGAAAGATATTGTGGAGATAGATTTAAGTCTTGCAGATACTCTGAAGGCAATATGCTTTGCTTTATTTCAATTTATAATGTGTTGCGTCTTCTCTAGCCTGAAAAGGAGTATAGAAATTTAGAAATTTCCTGAAGAACAATGGACATTATCCTAACAAAAGGAGATCCAATGCAGGTGAACCCAAGAGCATTCATATATTTGAGGACACTGGCAGGATGATGGTCTGAAGATAGGGAGTTAATAAAAAAGGGACAAGAAGGGGCTCTAGGATGCATCCTTAAGGAATTATAGAGTAAATGGGGACAAGGGCTTAGATTTAAAGTTTTAGTCCTCACCTGAAAAGATCTGATGGATAACTATACAGCAGATTCACTATAGATATTTAAATGCATGTGGAGTTAAGGAGAAAGTAGTGACTGTGAAGAGAGAGCTGGAGAGTTGGCTTTGGACAATGGCTTTAAAAAATGAGTCAGTTAAAGAGAAGATAGTGGTATGAGCACATCCACCAGAAATGGGTCCACAAAGAAACATAGGCAATGTGATATGTATGTTTAGAAATGTAAGAAGTATAGCTAAGGAAGTAAGAAGGGAAAACAGATGCTTGAAGAATTGGAGGGAAAGGTTATTTTTGGGAAGACATAAATCATTGCTTCCTACCATAGGCAGGGAACGATTTGTTAATTGGTTGGAAAGGGAGAAGCTTGAGTAGCAAATATTTGTAAAACTTAAGGAAACTAGATAGCAGAGCATCAGTTTCTGGGCGGCCATGTTATTATAGTTCACCAAGCAACTTAATAGTTGTTTTTAACAGCTTTAACCATCACATTGCGTAGCAACATGAGTATGCATTCAATCAGAAACAAGAAAACGGGTCATTACAATGATTTGGTTACCTTCTCATGCATTCTACAAATATGATTTCTTCCTTAACAATTTTTATTCAATTTAACATCACAAGTCTTGCCTTCCTGAAGTATCACTTCTCCTGAACATTATTCTGGATGTGTTCTTCTCACAGATTCCGTTTTTTCCTGAGTATTTACACAGATTCAATTTATTTTATTCCTTTTTCTGAAGATCCACTGCCAATTATTTTAGTTCATTTACAACGTTCAGTAATTCTATTACAGCTGGCTTTGTTATTTATTTCCATTTTCCAGTAATTACTTTTTGGTAGCCAATTGCATTAATAGGGCCTTACCATGTCTAGGCAATTAAATCACTATATCCCAGCTCAAAAATAATTTCCTTAGTTAAAATAATTTGATCCTCCAACATTTCTTACAAAATGCCTTGTAAGGAATTTCTGAAATCTACCAACTCATTGCATTCCCAAAAACATGTTTCCATGTTCCCACTCTGTTTTCCATCACATTTTCAGCAATTGCTATCTACTGTGGAAAAATTATCTGTAGCGTACTTGGGGTAAAAAAAAAATACCTGAGCAAACACTTCTATGAAAAAAAATCCTAAACCTATTAGAATTTGTTGCATATTTGGGAGCAATACAAGTATCCTTCCATTGTTTTTTTTTTTGTATATTGCCTTTCCATTTTCATTCCCCAATATTTTCTAACCTCTTTTGATTAATTATTATAGTTGCCATGCATTGTTTTATATGCCTAACTAATTATTCCTTTTATACAGCAACTTCTCTTATAGACTGAACTAAAAACATCAGCCAGTACAGGTCTTTCATTTAACCCTCCCTTATCTCTTTCTCTTGTCCTATACTTTATCAATCCCTGATAGTGAAGGTAGCCTCCAGATCACAGTCCAATCCTCTGCTTGGCCTCATCCTACTCTGCAACTCTTCCCTCCTTAGTTATTTGCCCCCAATACCTTGGCTTCTTTAATAATTTTCTCCAAAAAAATTCCAGCCCCCTTTTACCTTTTTCTGTGACCCTACTTTCAGTCATCCCTATTGGTAAAAATCTGTTTTTTAGATTCCCATGCTGGGCTTAGTTCTCAAAATACTGTCTGTTATTTTCTAAATATAATATTCTGTATTGTTGTTATTGTTGTCCTTAAGTGCCTGCATCCAAAATCATAATCTTTCCTTATTTTGTGACCCCCCATTTCAACATAATTTCTTTCCACTTGGATTTGTAGACTTCTGCCTGTGTAATTTGTATGAGCATTAACTGTGTAGCTCTAAAGTATGCCTTTAAACCTGGTAATCCTAAACCATCTTACTCTATGTGTAAAATGGCTTATTGCACTTAACTCTTGCCCTGTTTCACTCTCAACTTAATTCCTTCAGTTCATTATTAATTATGGTACACAACTTCTCTTCAGGTAGATAAAACTATACCTGATCTGTATGCAATAACAAGGGGACCAGAAACATTTTCCCTGTTTAATGTTATTATCCATATGCATAGACAAGAACTTCTAACTTTGCAATGCTTGGATTATATTTTGTTTAGTCTTTCCTCACTTATCTTTTGCTTCCATAACAGATATGGGTATTGCTGAACCACGTAGTATGTAAGAACATAGTATATTGCTATAGACTATGTTCTTTTGTTCAAGATTTATTTCATTTATATGCTGGACATTTTTGAAATTGCCTCAAAATGTCCCAGAACATGAAATACCCTATCCTATCCTGGGTATATCACATATAACATTTATATCATCTGCAAATAAGGCTAATGTTTCTTTAGTATCATACCGGTTATACTCTTGAATTTGAGAGTCCCTTAGTTTCTTTGCCATTTGTTATGGCTAGGCTTGTATAGGTCCTAGGGCTGATAGCCTAATACCAACCTATGAACCTATGAACCAATGGTTCTAAGTATAAGGTCAATAAGAAAGGAGAAAAACAATGCCTGGTTCATCTGTTAAAATCCAGCTGTCAGATAGGAACCCTCCCACATTGATTCTTGCCTCTAACTCTTCATTTATCTTCATAATTAACTCCATTATTCTATCAAGAATCACAAATGCTGTCATTCCCCTGTGCATAAAATCCCACCTAACTCTATTGAATGCATTTTCTCCAAGACCCCCCCCCCACCAACAGTAATAGACTCTTCTTGCACTCTGCTTCACTTTGGATTATCTTTGTTTTGTTGATGTCAAATATTTGCCTCCCCTCCATGAAACAACATTGATCCATATATGTTAGTTTTGGCAAACCTTTAGCCATTCTCGTAGCTAGTATAGACATAAAAGCTTTACAATCATGATTCAGAATTGAAACTGGTCTATCTTAGATTTAAGGGGTCTTGACATCTTTGAGTTCTACAGCCACCACAGCTTTTTTTTCCAAGATGTTACTGCTGTCCCTTCTTTTAAAATGCTGTAAATTAAAACCTTCCAGACCATTATCGCTTTTTACCTCCCAACTTCTGAACTTCCACAGGAATACCATCTGTTCCTGGAGACGTCCTTACTGATTGATTATGCATCATTATTTTTATCCCCTCTTCTCCCATCTTAGCTATTAATTATTATTAAGCCCCATCTTCCTCTAACCTTGCATATTTAAGTTCTCCATAAATATTTCCATTTGTGCCTTTTCTTGGTTTCCCAGATCTCTGTCTTATTCATATTTTCAAAGAATTTCTGAAATATCTTTAACACCTCCTTACATTTGGCAATATCTCTTTTATTTTCTGTTGCTTAAGTCACTTTGCTAATAGTTTTTGCATTCCAAACTTGTGTATATTATGCAAATACTTATTTTCCATTTAGCACTTAACAATTGACCCACTTCTTGTTCCCTAAGGTTCCCATTCACTTGCTATAGTGTAACCTTTGATAATCCCGTCTAAATATTTTATTAATTATTTCTCATATCTCTAATTCCCTTTTGCAATTTTTGTCATTTCTACCTTGTTTTTTAAATTACACTTTCATTTTATCCCACTCCTCTGCTACCTGTTGTAAAGAAATTTGTACATTCCCTAGCAACTTTGGAATAACATCTCCTACTAATTCCTTAAAATCCCCTATTTTAATTTGTAAGTATGAAAGTGACAATGTCTCATTTTTGTATGATTACCCTTCATTTTTATCTTGGTCTTTATTGACTCGTGGTCTGAAATTGTTACTGGATGTGTTTCAAAACATTCAATTAAATATCCATGCTCCTAGGAAATATATTTTTTGTCCATTCCAGCAAAGTAATTGCATCTTGGGGAATAACATATACATTTTCTCTGGATTCCTAATAGTATTTTCATGTTGTCCATTCTAAATATTCTCATATATTTCTTCAGGAATCAACCTTTGTTTGTTATATTTCCCTGCTAGGTCCCCCTGATGCATTTTCAGCCCAAGTCCCAGTCCCCACCCATAAATAATATTCCCCTGTTGGAAGCTGATTATCTCTCCCATAATTCTCTTAAGCTCCTTAATAGCAATTGTATACGGAATTTAAATACACACCAGTGCAATCATCTTACTCTTCCATTTCATCTACCATTTTCATTTGTTCCTGATATTCTGTTTAAAGACTATTCTGAAATGTTTTTCTTTGCTGAATTCACATTCTTGTTTCTATTTAAATGTGTCCAATGTAACATTGCTGTTTGTACCCTACACCTATTAATGTAATCTGATACTCTTTGCTTCATGTCCAGACCTACAGTGTCATTCACATTCCATGATATGACTAATAAGGAAGTCATTCTGAACTGATGCTGTTACTTTCAAAATTCTACATGACAGTATTTTGAATGCATGTTTACAACTTACAAGTCTAGCAGCGTCCTGTCTCTGTTTTGACTCATGTCACATTTTCTCAGACATTTCATTTAGTCAAAAACATTGAAAAATGTACAGTTTCATTTGTAACACCCAACTAACTCGCATCAAACACAAACTCAACGATATACATTTTATAAAAAGGAATGTTACCCTCCATACATGGATAGATGCGTCAAGTATACAGCTACAACTACAGCCTTCACCCATTTTAACTGTTAGGTTTAATCCAGTAGTGTAGCTAGAGTTTGTGCCACCCAGGGCTGTCTTTGAGTTTGCCACCCCCCACAAGTTCATGGTCAAATGGGCCTCCCATACACAGCCCTCCCCCCACAGCTATTTCAGTATCCCATTACTTGGTTATTTCTCCTCATTTACCACAAACACTGTAATATGCATACTGTTTTCTGCTTTACTTCTACAATGATTATTTGAATTGAAAAGTTTTATTTTAAAATTTATATCATGAACACTGATAGACATTTGCTAAACAAAGCAATACAGTCTCACAATGAAAACACTTAGCATTAAAACTTCTCTGCCATTGAAACTCACATTGACTGAAATAGCATTGAAACCCACATTCAAAGAAAAATGCATCTGCCAGTGGTGGATAGCTTCCCTTTGGGCTGTTTTCAAATCATATGCCCCTTGCATATTTAGGATCATGCATACATGCATGTGTTCTTTGATTTACCTTCCTGATTGTATTACATTATATTACTTGTATAATACAGCATAGTTGTTACAGTGTGTTTTAAATGTATTGTTTTGCACATTTTTCCAGTAAGCAATGAAACAAAATGTATGAACTAATAATGACAAAACTGCCCATTTCAGAGCATTTACATCAAAAAAGTCTATTCAAACTTCTGTCATCACAATCCACACATATCTCTCAAACTCTTAGAGCAAAAATCTGGAAAAAGACATAAATAAAAGTGAGATATATGCCCAAAAATAGGGACAATTTTTAAATATTGCTCTTACAAACTTAGAAAGTTCCAAAAACACACCTCTCTGGAACAACGTAAAATTTCAAAGTAAACCACAGGTCAGGAACACGAAGTTCAGAAAACTTTTCTGCTTTAATCCGCAGACTTAAAATACAATAAAGTCAGTCTGAGGAAGTCCAAGTTGGATGAAAGTGCTTACTGATTTTTGAGTCTGTGGATTAAAAGCAACTTTTTATTGTATTTTAAGTCTGTGGATTAAAGTAGAAAAGTTTTTTGAACTTCGTGTTCCTGACCTGTGGTTTACTTTGAAACTTAGAAAGTTAATAGAATAACAGGTTTTGCATTAGCATGAATTTTCTGAGGGGTATGAAGTCTGTAACTCAAATGTCTGTCATTATTTTCTAACGTCAATCCTTTATGATTTGCTACTAATTTACCAGAAAACCACAATTTTATGACTAACAGACCAAAAATATGGACATTTTGCAAAAATCTGAACAGTTGAGAGGTATGCCATCAATATCAGTAATTATGCACAATTTCTACAGGGCTGAGGAAACTGGCTAGAAAATATGAGTGGCTTACAATAAAAAAAAAACATAAATAATATACCTTTGAAACGGTAGAAGTATAAGCAGAAAAGTGATGTCTGAGCCAGAAGGGATACTAGTCAAGGTATTGCACTTTGCTAAGTCCTATGACATAAAATAAATCCAAATAAAGGAGACTGAGGTATGCGAAAAATATTACAAGATAAGTAAAGAGAAAATAAATAATGAAAATGCAAAGTAATGTAAAAGAAAGAGACATAAAATTATATTATTAATACAACAGAGAGCAGAAAGAGATACAATCGATATGGTAACAGTTGTAGTGGACAATATCTACATATGGGGCAGGGACCTCTCATTGGGTAATGAGATTAGAAAGTGCAAAAACACAATTACTTTGCAAAAGCATGCAGGTACAAAGCAATAATGACAAGGTAAAATGTAGACTATAGGCTGAAAACAGAAAAGCATCTGCAAGTAATACAGCATGTGCAATACTAACAACTCAGAGATGGATGACAGGGGCAGCGAAAACTGAAACAAAAAGTTAGATAAGGTAAAAGACTAAAAATCTCACTAAAATACAAAAAACAAGAGATAAATGCACTGACTAATACAGAAGGTGTGCAGTGACCATAATATAGAGGAATATTACAACTTGCGGCCAAAGCCAGAGCCGAGGTCTGACAACAAAATCTTCTATGCGTACAAGTCAGCCAAACAAAATCTGATAAAAGGTTATTTTAACAATACACAATATACCTGTACGAGTGGCTGGTGCACAGCTATACCACATCGACAAGAAAGCAAAAAAGAAGCCAGCACTCCATCCTCCAGTATAGCCTTGTGGCAAAAAAAAAAAAATTTATTCCATGAAAACTGGATAAAAAAGTAACCTAGTGAGGTCATACCAGTTTTGGCAAAAGCCTTCTTCAGTAACCACACCACAAAAAAGTAATATAAAAAACTGTTAACAAACACACATTAATATTCAATGTAGCAATACCCTCTAGTGGATAAAAATATATTACATGACTAAATAGCAAAGATTAATACATGACAAAATTATTAGATATCACAAAATATCTATATATACAAGAATCCAATGAAGAATGTAAAAATAATAATCCATTTCAACGTAATTCAAAATTGGTCATTCAACCCAGGTGAAAATAGAGCTCCTAATTTAACAATCCACATTTTTTCCTTTATTTGTTAGTAACTCATGTAATGCATGAACCTCATTACTCTTAAACCTGATACGGTCAATGACCATGAAGCTAAAGATCCCTGTGGGATGTTTGAGTGTATGTTTATATAAGGAACTCAAAACTTCTTTATTTCTGATATCACTTAAATGTTCACGACCCTTAATTTACAGGGTCGGGAAGTCTGTCCCACATAAAATGCTTGACAGCTACATTGGGCTAAATAAATAACCCAACTGGTACTGCAGTTAGCAAAAAAAGAAACATTATGAACATGTGGAGAATTATGAGAAGTGAAACTGTCTGACTTGAGCACTCCCGGACAGTGTAAGCAGTGCCCACATGTATGACAACCCACCAAATGTTGCCCAGTTGCTGTTGTTTGAGAGGGGGGATTTGAAAGATAATTATGCACGCTTTTGTAATGACTAAATAGCGATCCCAATGACCGCCCCTTCCGAAAAGAATAGGGACACCGATCTTTGTTGTAATTATTTAATGTGTTGGCTGACTGTAATAAATACCAATGTCTTTGAATGATATTCATGAAGCTCCTAGTGTTTCTGCCATATGTAGTGACCAATCTAGGCTCCTGAGATTGGTCTGTAGACTTAGGATGACATGATAGCAACTGTATCCTATCTTGTTGATTTGCAAACCGACTAGCCCTAGTGATGTCACCTGCTTGATATCCCCTGCTCTTAAATCTGGCTGTTAACTCCTGATGATGGTAGGCATACGTGGAGGAATCAGAGCAAATTCTCCTGATACAAAGAAATTGTGATTTGGGGATATTCCTGATGACATGTTGTGGGTGGAAGCTCGTGGCATGAAGTAGGGTGTTAAACTGAGGAAACTTTCTAAATACCTCACTCTCCAAAGTGTCTGATACTGTTCTCTTAATTGACACATCCAGGAAAGTGATTTCCGATCTATTATAAGTTAACTTGAATTCTACACCCCACTTGTTGGAATTCAAATATTCCAAAAATTCAAACAGAAATGCCTCATCCGCTCTCCACATCAACCAACAGTCATCAAGATATCTCCTCCAAATGTCTAATTCATTCATAAAAATATTATGATTGATATCATAAATCAATTGCTCCTCCACGTAAGCCATGAACAGGTCCGCATATATATAGGGGCAAAAGAAACCCCCATAGCAGTGCCTTGAATCTGCCAGAAGCATTTGTCTTTGAAATAAAAGACATCATGGGTAAGTACCAATTCAGCCATACAAACCAGAAGAGTGTTAAATCCTGGTTTGTATATATTTGCCCGATCAAGCCAATATTGCAAAGCAGTAAACCCTGTCCAATGGGGGATAGTAGTATATAAGGAGGTGACATCCAAGGTACATAAGAGCCAGTCCAGTTCTAGTTGCATATCTGATATAATGGCAAGAAACTGTGTGGTGTCCTGTATCTTCACCCATATCAGAGATAGCAAAGGTTTAAGATATTGTGTAAGATATTCCGACAAGGGCTCAGTCAAGGAGCCTCTGCCAGAAACAGTTGATCGACCAGGCGGTTTATTGGGATCCTTATGGATCTTAGTCAAAAAATAGATGTATTGTTGTCTAGGGTGATTGACCTTGAGGTGATAACAGGTATCATGAGTAATGATACCCTCCTCTTCTGCTAGATCCAAAAATTTGTCAATGTCATGTTTAAACTTACTGGTTGGGTCAGAAGTAGTGAACTTCATGACACCCATGCAGATGGACAATACAGTTACAACTGCTGAATCCTACACAAGTGCACTCTATAAGCACTTACATGAGTGCATGGATTGTGCTATCCCAAACAGAACCAAGACTCTATCCTCCAAAAAAAGGAAGCCAATCTGGTGGTCCCCTGCCATAAACAAACTGTACAACAGAAGGAAGAAACTGTTGCAAAAGAGAGTAAAATCCCATGAGTGGAGGAGTTCCCTGGTCAGCCTCAGTAAGAAGCTGAGATCCCTTATAAGATCCTCCATAGCTAGCTACGAAAATAAAATCGCCACTAATTCCAAGGACAACCACAAAGCATTCTATAGCTATGTCAAGAATCTCAATGGCAACACCCAGATCTGCTCTGCGTTACAACACAAAGGCACGAAAATTACAGAACCAACTGATATTGCCAACATCCTGGCAGATAGGTTCAGTGCTAACTTTACCCCCCCTCACCCCCTAAAGGGCCCATATCTATACAGGAAGAATGCAGAGTCCCTGTAATCACAACTATGCAGGTGAAAGCTGTACTCTCTAAAGCCAAAAACACAGCATCCATGGGACCAGAAAACATCCCAGGCTGCGTTTTACACGAACTTCAGAATGAACTGGCTCCCCACTTAAGCACCATGTTCAATAATAGCCTCATATCAGGCTTTGTGCCCACTGAATGGCGCACAGCAACAGTTATCCCACTCCACAAAGGGGGAGCCACCACTGATCCTGGGAATTATAGACCTATTAGCTGGATGAGCCTGGTCTGCAAAGCCATGGAACGTATTATCATGGAACTCATAAAAAAAGACATTGGTAACCTCCAAACTCTGGATCCGCCCCAGTTCAGGTTTGTGAAAGGCAGATCATGCCTCCTGAACCTGATCGACTTCTTTGAGGCAGTCACCAAAGCCGTAGATGAGGGTAAGGTGGTTCACACAGCCTATTTTGACCTCGCCAAGGCTTTCAACACCATCCCCCATTCTGGAATTATAGCTAAACTCAATAAACTAGGCATAAATCCCTACGTCACAAGATGGGTTGCCAACTGGCTCACTGACAGGACCCATACTGTAAAAGTTGCAGACTCCAAATCTGACCTCAAACCAGTGACAAGTGGAATACCACAGGGTTCCGTCCTGGGACCGCTCCTGTTTGGTATCTACTTTTCTGAAGTACAGGCTAACACAGAAGGCCTCTGGCTAACGAAGTTCGCAGATGACTGCAAACTAGGAGCCATAGTCAAGTCCCCAAATGATGTGAACATCCTACAGAAGGGCCTCTCTGAGACAGATGCCTGGTGTCAGAGCCATGGCCTCAAGCTCAATGCCAAAAAGTGCAGTGTCATCCCCTTTGGTAAAAACTCTGTACGCATGAAATACCACATAAGCAGCAATCTACTTAACACCAAATGCGTGATAAGAGACCTTGGGACCCAGGTGGACAGTAGTCTCTCCTTTGATAGTCACATCACCACAGTAGTCAGGAAGTCCTTCTACATGGCACACCTCATCATAAAGGGGTTCTCATACAGGAAAAAAGAGGTCATTGTTCCCCTCTACTCGATACTCATTAGACCCACTATAGAGTACAATGCCCCTTTTGGAATGTACCTCACAAGACATCTGCAGCAGCTGGAAAGGCCACAGAAGTACCTCACAAAGAGGATTACTGGACTCAAACAAATGCCCTACACTGACCGCCTCAAAAAACTCCAGCTTTACTCCGTAGCATATCGCCTACTCACAGGTGATCTCTGCCTAACATATAAAGCTATGTCAAACCCAGAGCTGTTGGACATGCTACACCTAAAGAAATCCCAATCCCTCCGAGCTACACGCTCTAGGGATCTAAACCTTGTCACCACAATAAACAGGACATGCTGGAGGGATAGATTCCTATCCCAGAGACTTCCCATACTCTGGAACAGGCTACCCATCTATGTCAAGCAAAGTTCTTCATTAGCACTCTTCAAGAAAAATCTTGATGAGTGGATGGGAAATAGGAAATACACCCCGGGGATCACTTCTGTGTCTCTGCTCGACAGTGGCACAAGAAAATAACTTTTTTGGGTGGCGTAAGCCAGGGAACCTTGTTGGCTAGGCTTGCATAGGCCCTTGGGCTGATAGCCTAGTACCTACCTATGAACCTATGAACCTATGAATAGACCATTGCCATATAGTGAAATTTATTAGATAGTTGTCTCTCTGCCTCTGCCTCATAATCCACCCAATTCTGAATCACCACTGCCCCACCCTTGTCCACCAGCAAAATAACAATATCATGATTAGTAATAAGATGTTAAACACATAACCTTTCTTGTTGGTTGAGATTATCCTTAATAATATTATGCTTGCTCAGATTCAGATGTAAATCTTTAAGAACCTCATTTTGAAAAGACTGTACAATGGGTGACACTGGTGGCTTGAACTGTGAAGTTCTAAATCAAAAAGTTCTGAGGCCAGATTGATCTACCTTCTCCCCTTCTAAATTATGAAAAAACAATCTTAAATTAAGGGTACGGCAAAAGTTGACAACATCTTGTTCAAAATGATGCTCCGGAACACAAAAACCTGGCAAAAAACCCAAACCTTTATTTAGAACCTGAAGTTGTTGTTCATTGAATGTAACAGAAGATATGTTATGTACATTATTCACTTCAACATTCAAATTTTGGTCATATTCTGAAGAATCATCCCAAGATCCATGATGTCTTTTGTGCCCCCCCAAGTCTCTGGGATCTGTGCATAAAGGGATTCCCCCCCCGTCAAACTATTCCCTAAATTGTTCCTCTTGGGAACTGGTGAAAGTCTGGTGTGGCCACCCTCCCAATCCGTGTTTGATGATGATTCATCCCCAGAAGTTGCGTACTCCCTGTCTCTTTTCTTGAGTATAGACCTAGGTCGAGAAGCCCTTGACTTTTTAGGATTTTGGACAGGTCTAACAAATTTAACCCTGGATTTGACATAGCTTTATATCTTTGCTTTTTTTCACTGGAAATAGCTTCTGTTGCTTACTTTGAACTAGCCTGAACTGTTTTTTTACTGATTACTGCATTTATTTTAAAATCTGCACTTAAAGTTACATTTAGTTGAATTTAATCGAAGGTTTGCTTGTTTATTTGTTTAATTTAACTGTGGAGGCTGCCCACTAAAGTGTGCTAGCCTGTGTAACTAATTTATCACTGTCTCTGCATTTTCTGTGTGTTTCTACAAAAAAAAAAACAAAAAAAATCCTTGTTTTCCCACCTTTCTTGACTAGTTTAGACCAGTATACAGGCATTGCTGTATTCTGGGCTGTGGTGTAGTTCCTGTGTTGTCCATTACCTTACTTGGATAGAAGGAAGTTTCTTTGCTCACCAGTGGGAGTGGGGAGCCTTGAGCAGCCTACCTGTCCTTGGGGGAAGTGACCTCAGCACAAGAAGCTGTAGTAATTGGTTGTTTGGGACCATTCCTAGCTCTTTTGTAGTTCACTGCTTAAAATCCGCCTTTTGCACAGCTTTGCGCGGTCGTGCGCATAGAGCAGCACTGGTTAAACAAGGTTAAACTTTTTCTGGCTCCGCCAAGTCTGCTCTTCAATTTTTCCCTTAGAACTGTTCTACTTGCAATCTAAACAGCCTATACTCTATCTGAAAAGCTCAGCACTTGCTCCTAAAGCACTTTTTACACAGGTAAAGCACTCTTAAACAAAAGGAAGTACTTCATTCACCTAAATTCTGTTGAGTACCCATTTCCCTATAGGTCCTTTCAAACTCAGTTACACAGCAATCTTTTTCACTATTTCTAGCATGTCGAAGGGTCAGTTGCTGGCGTCCTCTCCTGTTCAGCTGGTGAATCTGGGAATCTTGAGGCAATGTTACAATTGCCTTATGTACACAGACAACCCTCTCCTCCTCCCAACAAATACAAATATATGCGAGAGATGCAACTATATAGCCAAACTGGAGGCTGAGCTGTCTCAATTTAGTACTGGCAAGACCAGTCAGGAGGAGAAGGTAACCACGCACACCACAAACCCAGTCTCACATAGAACTATCACAACTGCAAACCAAACACATAAACATACAAAAACATACTCGGAGGCACTGATTAAAAATCTACCAAAACAACAGAGGCCTCCAAAGCAGACACCCAAGCAACCACCACCTAAAGACATAGCACATGCAACACATAGTTCACAAAGTCAGTGTGCTAAACAGTCACAGCCCTTAAGGCCAAACAACATGCCAGACACACTTGTAATAGGTGACTCCATGGTCAGACACACTGATGTCCCGCTCACCAGACTGAACAAGGAAAAGGTCACAGTAAGCTGCCTGTCGGGAGCTAGAATCCGCCACATAACACAAGCACTCAGGTCACTCCACAGCAAGTACAAATATGACTCCGTCATTGTACATGCTGGTGTGAATGACCTCAGATGTTCCTCCCTGGACTACATGAAAAGAGACATAGAGGAGCTCACTGATTATGTAGCCCAGGCCGGTATGACCCTGACCCTGAGCAGCATCTTACCCTCACCAAGAATGATGCCACAGTACAAAGACAAAATGATCAGTTTTAACAATTGGCTTAATTACTGGTGTCATTCTAAGGGGATCCAATGTCTGTCTGCTTGGGATGACATGCTTGACAAGCCACGCTGCTTCGCAAGGGATGGCTTGCACCTGTCACCCCTGGGCTTCGGATATTGGCCAAGGCTCTTGCCACCCCATAGTGCCTTTTTAGGCAAGGCTCAAATGACAAACCTACCTCCCTAGAAAACACAAGTGGAAAAAAACTAAGGGTAATGCTGCTCAATGCCAGAAGTCTAAACCTCAAGATGCACGCCCTAGAAGCCCTCCTCAGTATGGAGAACGTCGATGTCTGTGCAGTGACTGAAACCTGGTTCAAGGCTCCTGAGAGCACCCCAGCACTATCAGGTTTTACCTCATATCATGCTTTCTGGCCCCAAAACTTGGACCGAACCACAAAAGGAGGGGGAGTATCCATTTTCATCAAAGAAACCACACCTCCAGGTTAGTGGCAATGCACGAAGCATTGCAGACTATCCAGGTGCAACTAACCATAGGCAAAACTGCCTTACAGTTTGTAGCATGCTACAGACCACCCTCTCAAACTCAGGAACCCCACACAGCCTTCCTGAAGACACTGGAGAGTATGAATGTCTCTCCAAATACAATCATTTTGGGAGACTTCAACTACCCAAATATAGACTGGGAACATTACTCAAGCCCCAACACCCTAGCCCAAAGGTTCCTAGAATTCATAAACTCAAATGCAATGGAACAACTAGTCACCATTCCCACAAGAGGAGACAATATACTAGACCTGATCATCACAAACATGGGGACAAAATGCTCCACACTGGAAGTATATCCCTATTTGGTAAGATCAGACCATAAATTAATCTCACTGGAAATCCACATCCCGCCCCCACCCCCTGCACAAAAGACCACAGTGAAGAACTTCTCAAAAGCAAACTTCACACTTCTTAAGACTGAAGTGGTATCCTTCAAGGCCCCTGGGCCAGTGGAAACCACAACCCACACTGCTGAATCCTTTGCAAATGCCTTCTATGGGCACCTTCAAGAATGCATGGATCATGCAATCCCAAATAAAACCAAGACCCATTCCCCAAAGGCAGGCGCCGGTCTGGTGGACCCCAGCCATAAACAAACTTTACAACAGGAGGAGGAAGCTACTACATGACAGAGCAAAATCCCTAAAAGGGAAGGCATCTCTGATCAGTACTAGCAAAAACTACGATCACTCATAAAATCATCCAAGGCCAACTTTGAGAGAAAAATCACAAAAGACACAAAAGACAATCACAAGGCCTTCTTTAGCTATGTTAGAAACCTGGGTGGAAACTCCCAGATATGCTCAGAGTTAGTCCAAAATGACACAAAATACACTGAACCCACTGACATTGCCAACATTCTGGCAGACAGGTTCAGTGCAAATTTCTCCTCCGGCACTCCTCCAAAAGGAGAAATAACTATCCCAGCAGAGTGTAGCCTCCCTAACATCTCAGATGCCCAGGTGAGAGCCGCCCTCTCCAAAGCTAAAAACACAGCATCAATGGGACCGGATGGTGTCCCGGGCTGTGTGCTACATGAACTCAAGAGGAACTAAACCCACACATAAGGCTGCTGTTTAATCTTAGCCTTACTACAGGATACGTGCCAAAGAGTGGCGACGGCAACAGTGGTCCCACTTCACAAAGGCGGTGCTTCTACGGACCCTGGAAATTACCACCCCATAAGCTTGACGAGCCTGGTCTGCAAAGCTATGGAGAGGATCATTATGGAACTCATAAACAAAGACATTGGGGACCTACAGACATTGGATCCTACCCAATTTGGCTTTGTCAAGGGCAGATCCTGCCTTTTGAACTTGGTCGACTTTTTGAAACAGTCACTAAGGCCATTGATGAGGGTAAGGCAGTTCACACAGCCTACCTTGACCTTGCAAAAGCCTTTGACACAATACCCCACTCGGGCATCATAGACAAACTCACCAGCTTAAATGTAAACCCATATGTCACAAGATGGGCTGCAAACTGGCTCAAGGACAGAACCCACAGGGTCAGAGTTGCTGGAGCTATGTCAGACTCTAAGCCAGTCACAAGCGGTGTCCCACAGGGCTCAGTCCTGGGACCCCTCTTGTTCAGCATTTATTTTTCTGAGGTACAGGCAAACATAGGAGGATTGTGGCTGACAAAGTTCGCAGATGACTGCAAACTGGGCCATAATTGATACTCCAGCGGACACAAACATCCTTCAGAGAGGCCTCATAGAAATGGATAATTGGTGCCAGAGCCATGGCCTTAAGCTGAACGCCAAAAAATGTATAGTCATACCCTTTGGGAAAAACAAGGTACCGACAAATTACCACATAGGTGGTAATCCATTAAATCTGGAAGAGGTAATCAGGGACCTAGGGACCCAGGTTGACAGTAACCTCTCATTTGATACTCACATTGCCAAAGTGGTTAGGAAGACCTTCTATATTGCCCACCTTATCATGAAGGGTTTCACATCTAGATCAAGAGAGGTCATTGTGCCCCTGTACTCTTCTCTTATCAGGCCAATGATTGAGTACAATGCCCCATTTGGGATGTATCTCACCCGACACCTGCAGCAGTTGGAAAGACCCCAAAAGTTCCTCACCAAGAGGATAAAGGGTCTTAAACATATGTCATATGCTGCCCAACTGAAAAAACTCCAGCTCTATTCAGTCGCATACCGCCTACTCAGAGGTGATCTGTGCCTGACGTACAAGGCCATGTCCAATCCGGAATTAATGGACATGCTCCACCTCAGAAAATCCAAATCCATCAGAGCCACGAGAACAAGAGACTTAAACCTCAACACAGAAATAAATAGGATGTGCTGGAGGGACAGATTCATAACCCAGAGGTTCCCTACACTCTGGAACAGAATCCCAGTCCATGTTAGGCAGAGCCCCTCACTGACTCTATTCAAGAGAAATCTCGACGAGTGGATGGGAGATCGTAGGTTTATCCCGGGGGTCATCTCTGTGTCACTACTAGACAGAGGCACAGTAAACTAAACCCTAAAAGGGCATAGTATTCTCATCCTAAGGGGTGGTGAAAGCCACACACACTCTGGCTAGGCTTATAAATGCCCTAGGGCAGATAGCCTAGTACGAACCTATGAACCTATGAACCTATAAAAGGTTTACCTCTCTCATAATCTCCCACATCACGAGTAAACTTTTTTTATTTTTCTTTCCTTCAACCCAGATTTCAATTCCAACAAATCCTTACCAAGTTTATTAATACAATTATTATAACATGAGAGTGATGAAAAATCCTCAAATCCTTTACTTAAACTCAAAACCTGTCTAGTTTGTTCCTCCACCTTCCTCTCATAATGGTTAGTCAATATATTAACAAAAGTCATAGAGGCCTGTTGTTGTGCCTCAGACCATTGGGCCAAAAGACGCTCATCTGGTTCAGCAACCATAGGTTGCAACCTTATTCTTAATCCCCTAGGGGCAATTTTACTATGCCCGAAACAACCTAAGATGCCAAACATTTTTCCTTAGTGTGATAAGATTTTTGGTCAACTTCATAAAAGCTGATCTGCAATAATGAGTGGGGTCCTGAGCACCAGAGCCATTGTTAACATTACCTGACCCCAGGCCAAAAATCCCCAAATCCCCAGAGTCAGATGAAAGACCCTTGATAATGGTTGCCAAATCCATCACTGACCAAAAAGACCACAATATTAACTAATAAGAACCTGAAAAGTCAGAATAAATCCACTGTCCACATCAGTCAAATGAGGATACTGTTTCCAAAACTGTCTTATACAACTGATACCACAAATAATCTGAAACCAATTTATTACCTTGGTTCTCTTCACCAAATATAAGGCATCAGAAACTGTCCAACATGGGCACAATAAAAGCCAATAAATTGCACTCCAAAACAGGGTGCCTGGTTGCTCAGTGTCTTTAATGATATAAAAAATAAATCAATCAAATAAAATTATTGATGTTTAAAATGCTTGCTTGACACTTCAGTAGATCAACTTGCACAACCTGTACCTGCTCCGTACCCAAAAGGCCAAAAGACAAACCCCAAATGCTAACCGTAGCAGTGGATACACCAATAAATATATGCAATTTGGTTGGTGGTGCAATGACAAGCAAATTCAGTAAATAACTGAACCATACAATTATAAGTTTAGATCTGAAGTCCAACACTCCACTCAGAAATCAACAAATATCTAATGTTTATCCATAACACCAGAAAAATAAGACAAAAAAATATATTATCCTCCCCATTAAATCCAGGACTCAACAATGTGAAAAAAAACAACTTCAATTTTGATAAACCCAATATTTCCATATACAGGGCAGCCTGAAGTCATAAAACCTGTTCTTACCCCATATATAAATAAATATAGGAAAAAACTCCCTTATTTATCTGAGAAAGGATACTAGTATATTGTTCCTAACATTATACATAAACAATGAGAGCATATAGTCAGGCAAAACCATGACATACATATACCCTAAATTCTAGTTGTGTGAGGGTGAACATCAATTCCAAAGCAAACAGTTTGTTACCATCATTAACATGTTCTTGTTCACTATAAATGAGCATTAATAACGGAAACATACATCAAAAAATCGACACATGCATCAAAAAATTAGACCATGTATCAACCCCAATATACACTTAGAATTGACAACTACCAATCCCCAAAATGTAACATAATACGGACCATGTACCTAATAGGAGTAATGGGGAATTTTAAAACACACCAGAATGGTACATATAACAAAAAAATAATCAAATATGAATACAATGTTGAGTCCACAAGTCGAACTATTGAAACTCGTGAACACCAATATTCATCCATCAAACACGAACACAGTAGGCCCTAAAAATAATGAAAACATAGGAAATGCATCCTGCAACATATGCGTCAGGAATTAGTAAAAATAGAAAAAGTCACGCCAGAGTCTGAATGAAACCTCTGCTTGAAACGTACAGTCCTGGCCCAAATGAGATCAAAGGCACATAAGCAATAGGATGTTACATCCAAAACCGTTAGTTTGTAGAAACAAACCTTTGGCCCTTAAGATAAGGCTCAACATAAGCCATTGACCTAAAATGTCGGATCCCTTGGCTCTAGTTAAACAAAACAGTTCCACTGTCTAAGTCGCCACAACAAAAACCTTTATAATGTCCCAAATGAAGTGAAATGTTCCTTTTAATGTCCAAATCTAATGATTCTGAACATATTAGTTAGAATGGTTCTCATACAAAATGATATAAATCCAGTACCTGCTGAGCTGCTTGAAAAAAAAATAGCTTCAACAGACAAAAGCCTGCAACATAAGGACTTGAGTTACAACGAAAAATAAAACTTTTCCCAATCTTGTCATTGCCATTCTTCCTGCACCAAACAGAAAAAAATCCAAATGAAAACGTTGCAAACGTGCACAGAGCTCCCAACGGAGGATGGCCACACCAGAGATGCCACCAGCAGGAAACGGAAAGTACCAAAAACACACAATATACCTGCATGAGTGGCTGGTGAACGGCTATACCACATCAACAAAAAAACAAAAAGGAAGCCAGCACTCCAATCCTCCAGTGTAGCCTTGTGGCAAAAAAAAATTTTATTCCATGAAAACTGGATAAAAAATTAACCCAGTGGGGTCATACCGGTTTTGGCAAAAGCCTTCTTCAGTAACCACACCACAAAAAAGTAATATAAAAAAACTGTTAACAAACACACATTTATATTCAATGTAGCAATACCCTCTAGTGGATAAAAATATATTACATGACTAAATAGCAAAGATTAATATATGACAAAATTATTAGATGTCACAAAATATCTAGATATACAAGAATCCAATGAAGAATGTAAAAATAATAATCCATTTCAAAGTAATTC